>NW_016690333.1:1597188-1637188 GCF_001604755.1 Lepidothrix coronata | reverse complement strand
CCTGAAGATTTCTGGACAGGACACTGAGCAAAGATAGTTGTGCTAAGGAATTGAGTAATTTCTGTGCCATCTGACGTAGTGCTTGATAGGTAAGACTCAGTCAAAGCTGGAGGAAGAAGTAATTTTACAGTCTGAAAATAGCATCACTTGGACATTTTTAGGAGGAGCAGCAGTTTGTGATTTGCAGAGGGCTGAGCTGGGCAGTTCGCTGTTTTGTTTTTCTAGAGTAAATCACAGTAATCTCTGTATGCCAAGGCTGACTAAGGAGGTGTCTCTCCAATGTGTAGATGTCATTGCAAAATAGGAGGTATAGCATTCAGCATTGTGGGAAATGCTTCCCACTGTATTAACAGTGGATGCTGTGGATGCCAGGTCAACCTTTGTGCAACTTTTTTTGCATCTTAAACTTCTGTCATCACTATTGTCCCCTGAAACCCTCTTAATTTTTGCCGAAAATCTGTAAGTGGGAATTACCTGTGTTTTCCCTCAGTACCAATGTGTACTGAGATTGAGAGAGAAGTAAGTAAAAGAACAACTTAGTGATTATGTTGAAGCAGCCTGGGCTTCATTGGTTTTGTTCACATGGAAATGGGCTGTATCTCTGAGGAAGACAAAAACAAGTACTCTGAACACCTCATTAGTTTGTTGTTGAGTCTTCATTTTCTGGATTTTAATACTTAACTTTTTTTCATTAGTGTATGAGGTTAATGGTGATGCTGTGGTACCAATGAGAGAGCACAGTGGATGTTGGTATAGAAGGTGGTTACCCTCTGTTGTCTCTGAGATCTGACCTGGTTTCCTAACTGACAGAAGTGTTAGAATTAGGAGGGAAGGTGACTGGCACGTTGAAGCACTTGCTGGTGTTCAGGAAGCCCTGTGCTTACCTTGGTAGTCAAGTCCGTGGTTAATACTGAAGGGTAACAGAAAGAAATTAGGAGGGCACAATTTGAAAATCAAATTGAAATAGATCGTTAACTAATCCTTCCAAATTTTATTTATTAATTTTGTAATTATACCGAATGAAATGCTCACAAGCTGCTCTGATTGCTTGGCTTACCTCAATTTATATTCAAATCTCAATAAAATACATTTCAGCCCTTTCTTAATGAGATGATGAAAAGTGCTATCCCGTGCAAGAGTAGGGGACACACATTCCAACATTACTTGCAGTCACCTGTTTGCTTTTTAATGTTGCTGTTGAATTAGTATTTAACTCAGGATTAAAGTATAAACTGACGTATTTGAATAAGGATATGTTTAAGCCACGAGTTCTTAAAATTTAAAAAAAAAATGGCCGCACAGTTGGTTAATGGAGATTTTAAAACTCGAAGGATGCTGAGCAACATCGTATTGGTGTTGATCAGAATCACAAAGCAGTGTCAAAAAGACCCACAGAGATACTGGAGTTCCCACTGCACAGATGAAACATGGAGTGTGTTTGTGGCAGTGATGGAAGGGGATGGGTCTCACTCCTGTAAAGAGGTGCAGCAGCTGCGTGGGGGTGGTGATGGGCAGAGAGCAGGGAATTCCCCTTGGGAACCTGCCTGGGACCACTCAGAAACAGCCCCTGGGAGCTGATGGTGTTGTGGTGAAGGGGGGTTAAAGAAACAGTCCTGCCCTTCACCCAGACAGGGCTAAAGCATTAGTTTTGTTGGTGGGCAGTTTGTTCCCTATGTGCTAGACAGCACTCAAACAGGAAAAAGTATTCCCCATCCTCAACGGATGCACCGTTTTATGAGGTAGCAAAGCTTTTAAATGCCAGCAAGAACTTGTCAGTGACTACCATTTGCTCACAAGTGTGTATCTCAGGTCACCTCTGAAGCTTTAAGTGGGGTTTATATTTATTATTTCTGAAAGGCAGATTTATGTGTGCTTTTCACAGTCTTTTTCACCAAATAAGTGATTCATAATGACTGGATTTGGGTCAGATTTTCCAGTTGACTCTGGAGATCATTTTTAATGGTCTTCATTGTCAATTTAAAAAAAATCCAAGCCAAAAAGACTCTGCTTTTTGAATATAGGTGACTTTATAAAAAGTGAGCTAGAGTACAAACTAGGTTTGTTTTCCCAGTTAATAAAATGTGCTGTTAATGGGACAGTGAACAAATGTCACATTCACATGTTGGTATCTATCAGAGCAAATCAAGATCTACTGTTTGGCACAAGAGGTAAAAAAACCTACATTGTAATAAAACTGTCACAGGATCAGTGTCTCCTGCTTTGTAAATAAACGTCTCTGCTTTGCCTCGATATTTCTGTAACATCCGGAGACTATTATCCTGTGCTGGTGCTCTGGTTCATTGACAGTTTCACTTAAACAGTTAAACAATAATTTGAAATGGAAAACGTTCTGCCCATATTCCTTAACTCCTTTGTGGGGTTTTTTTCCCCCAGTGTTTTTTGTTGGATTTTTTTTGCCAATTGCTTTAGTAATTGCGTCTTACTTTTTGTTACACAGGAAAATACCGAACTGCTCACAGACCTCATTCGAAGCCCAAAGTATCAAATGTTTTTGAGGTGGATTTTCAAGCAAATGGAAGTGATACAAAATCAATGGGCCGTTTTCAGTCAGAGGAGGAACTGTGGGCCCGCTTAGAAGAGCTCGAGAGACAAGAGGAGATCCTTGGTGAACTTGACAGGTACAGCACTGCTGTGGCACAGGCAGGGCTGGAGTTCAGAAAACTGTAGGGGTGTGATGCTGTTGGTACACACAGGATCTCACTGTGAGTGCAAATATGCAGTTAAAATCATAATAGCTGGAAGAGGGGTGGAGCATGAACAAAGCATGCATTGCAATGTCAAAGCTGCCAAAATCTGCCTCTGTGGAACCACGGCGGTCCAGCATTCTGGTATTTTATCTTAAAGATGATAGAAGAGGGGGAAGTGAAATTCATTTCCCACAAGTTAGGAAAATCCATCGTTTCCAGTGTGGGAGTTACACATTTAGTGCTTAACAACACCCTTAGGTCTCTGTTCTGATTCTGAAGCAATACATGTGTTGTTAGCCATGATGTCACAGTTTTGATATTTCCAGGTGACATGGAAAAGACCTAGTGATTGTTAGAGAGTACTAAGAAGTTCCACAGTCTGACTAAAAATACAGCACCTGGCTAAAAAAAGTTAGGTTCAGGCTTGTTCATTATTTCACATGTTTGTGTCTCTCAAGAGCTTGAATTGCCACAGTTCACTTATATATTTTTCATTCCACAGGATGCCTGATACAGTTGAGACAAATGGAGAAGATGCAACCTCTTCTGAAGAGGAGAAGGAAGATAAGAGAATAGATCTGAATGGGACATATAGGGCAGAAGACTGTATTACTCAGGGCAACTTCCATAAAGAAGTAACAAATTCAGACTTGTTTGGGGGCCAAGTTAATGGCTCTACTTGTTATCACAGTGATGATGAAGATGATGTAGATGTTGGAGATAACTCTGTTCCAACTATTTTTTTCTCTCACACTGTTGAACCTAAAAGGGTTTGTATTTCAGTATTTTTATATTTTGTTCAAGAGATTGCATAAAACATATATACCATATATAAAACAGAAAATTCTAGCTCATGTAGGTAAAGTAGAACACTAACTGTAGGTGACATTTGGATATTTTTCAAATGCTTGAAACCCACTGTTTAAATCCTGCAGTTCAAATATGGTATTAAAAAAAATTATCTTCAAATGTCTAGCTTGCTGTTCTGGCTTCTGGCTTTGTAAAAGGGAGTATCCTATCTAGGAGTTTTTAAAATTACTTTGTACTTGCCTTGAAATTGACCTTTGAACAGCTCAGCTGTTGAGCAGAGTTTGAATAAGCAGATTGTCATATATTATATGCAAAATACGTGCACATTAGTGCAAAGAAATGCCCCAGCTTAGTGCAAGTGGTAGAGAATAAACAGTTCATACTGTGAATGTTACCATTCATACATTTGTTTAACTTATCTATGCTTCCTAGTCCCCAGCTGGTCGGGTAGGAGAGTGTCAGAAGCCAGTTCACCTGAAGCCTGGTGATTGTTGATTTTCTGGTCTAGACCGTTGTTTGTGTTCAATTTTCAGGTAAGAATAAACACAGGAAAAAATACTACTTTGAAATTCAGCGAAAAGAAAGAAGAGGCCAAGCGTAAAAGGAAGAACAGCAGTGGCAATGGCCACGCAGCTCCAGACCTGCCCAACATCAAAACCCCAGCAGACATTTACCGGTGTGTAATTCATGGCTTTGGCACATGAACTTCCTTCTCTGTTCACTTCTGTTCACCTGTGGTGTGAAACCAGCCCACGGTTCCCTGAAAGAAACAGCTGGAACCGAGTCTAGTACTTAAAAATGGAAGTTTGTGGCTTCTGCATGGTTGCCGTTCTTGCATGTCCATAAAACATTTCTGAGCTTAACATCTCCTTTTCCAAATGGCAATCTGTCATTTACCTGCTTTTTCAGAGCTTCTGAAATTGAGGTAAATTTGCCAGTGCATCCTATGCTCAGAAAGGAATGCAGCAGTTATGTTATACATTCTGGTTAATTCCATGTCATTTGCTTCTGTGTTTGTTTTCAAACAGAACCGATCAGATCTACCACTTTTAATATCCCTCCTTTCCCAGCTACTAATTTTCTGGGGTTTGCTTCTTCCTTCCAGTATCTTCAGAACATATTTAGGTCTTTGTTTGCCTAGTTTCTCTTGCATTTTCTCTCCCTGACTTCAGTACATCACTATCTCTATTCTACATGAAAAATAGTGCTCACCTGTAGGACACCCACACACAGAGAGCTTGAAAAACAATGTTTGGTTACAGGATTGTATACAACACTAAACTAAGGTGACAGGAGAGCTAAACAAGTATTTAGGTCTGTAAAGATAAACACAGACACCTATTAGATTGGTTGATTAAGTGCTTGTGAAAATCACACTGCATTTCTATGTCAGTGTATTTGAGTACCTAAATATGTTAAAAAACATGTCACAAAGCGTGAAAAGTAAAACCACATCCTGTAATTGCAGCTGCTGGGGCTGAAGTAAAGGATTCTTTCTTGGTCTCCCTGAGCTATGTGAGGGAACTCCATTTTCTGTGGAGATATATTCCCATAAGTGCCTGATGAATAAAGCTGTTAGAAACAAGTAACACCCTTAAAACTCATCCAGTCATTGGGCTCCTCCTTTATGAGTTTGATAAAGTTGACATTGTCTTCTCTTTCTCTTCCATCCAACCTTGACTTGTTTAAGGCATGGAGATGAAGTACAAGCTGAAGGAAGAGCTGGTTTTGTCAGTTTACAGTCTGTTAATACTTGAAAAGTGTCTTGCTGTTGATATGAACTTAAAAGCTGATTTTTAAATTATTTTTTTTTTAACTTAAAGCAGAATATGACACTTGTCAGGAAAAAAGCTCCATCCTTTCCACCTACAATGAATGTTTTTTTGTTTTTTTATTCTACATTTGACAAGGACTCAACTCTAGAATACCTTGTGACATTGTGATCTTCTGAATCTCTTTACAGAAACAACCCTGATAATCATTTAGTTTACCTTTCTTCTAACTTTTTGTAACTTGCATTATTCTGTTTTCTAACATTTTTCAAAAACCTATACATTTTCTTCTGAAAGAATGTACCACCTTAATGCTTGAATCAAGGGCATAACAGCATTTGCTCTGCAGAATTGATTCTCGTGCCTTGGTAAATAAAATGCCTCAGAAGGTACAGTATTGTGATTCTGCAGCGAAAAAGTTGGAAAAGCACATCATAATTAATTTGTACAAAAGACAAAGCAAGATCACTGTAAATTTGTCATCTGATCCTGAAATGGTTTATTAAAGCTAACATTTTCCTTTATAGAGTCTTTGTTGATGTTGTGAATGGAGAATATGTCCCTCGTAAATCAATTTTGAAGTCTCGAAGCAGAGAGAACAGTGTTTGTAGCGATACCAGTGAGAACAGTGCTGCTGAGTTTGATGACAGACGAGGAGTTCAGAGGAGTATTAGCTGTGATGAAGCTACTCAGAGTGACAACAGCGAAGGCATACTGGAGGAAGAGGAGGAGGAGGGGCAGCAGCAGCTACTGAAAAAGCTTCCTCCCTCTTCAGGGACAACTGAGGTACAGTTTTTAATTAATTATTGATTGTTGGCAGGGATAAAAATGAGAAATCTAATGACTGTAGTTGCCTATACCATGAGTTTGATTTCTTTAAAATAATTTTCTAACTCCTACCTAGTTTGCTTCAGAGGACATTATCAGGTGACAGGCATCTGTCACACACATCCCAGGGACAGAGGGGAGGAGCAGTTCAGGTGGCTTCTCTGATACCTGAAGCTCTTCCATAAAGATCCCACAAAGTAGTCACTTCCTGGTGTTACTGAAACCAGTGTTCTGTCTGCTGGGTCATCCTGAACATTTCACTGCAGGACATACAGCAGGATTAAAAAAGAGAAAAATCTGTGCTTTGTAGCTGATGAGAGAGAAGAGTCGATTCTCTCACCTGTGTTGCACAGCTAATAGACAGCTAGTTTCCAGCTGGTGGTTTTTAAGTTTTAAAACACATAGATATCAGCTGAGTCATTATTTTGACTTGCCAATAGCAGAGAAATTGCCCAGTGGAAGGAAGCGTTACACTGCTACTCATCCCATTCCAGGCTGGGACCATTAGTGATCCCAAACAAATCCATTTTCACATGTTTGAAAAGTTCAGAGCTTCATCATAAAGAAAAGAGACTGTACAGTATAAGGAAAAATTTACAGTGGTTTAGTGACCAGGTGAATACAAGAATTCAATGTAGAAATTCATGGCATAGCATATGTAAGAACACTAATTTTTTTCAAACTAGATAAAACTTGAGTTTTCAGTAGTTCCCAATGCAATGGGCAAGTTCAATGAAAACACTATTTTTAGAAAAATTATTTTTTGACAAGAAATGAAGTCCTCATAAAAGCTATTGTTTATCATCATTTTTCATACAAACAGCTGTAGGGGAATCTAGGCAGGATGTGAAGATTCATGGTGGAATATTTATCTGTACAGTTAGCACTTCACGTTGTATACTTTCTGGAATATATTTGCTATATTTTTATAAAACATCTAAGTACACTTTAGATGTTACCCATCAGTCCATTATCTGAATCTGACATGTTTATTCTCTACGATGTAATGTATTTTCTAAGTAACTGAAAGAGAGTGAGCAAAACACTCCAGTCAGACGTCCCTTCGTAAATGCTGTTGTTTTGCTTTAGTTTGTTTCTGTGGGTGTTTGAAGTACATTATTTCTCCATTATCATTTGCAACACGCTAACTTTTTTTTTATTTCTAATTTTACCGCAGTCGTCTTAGTTTGTATTTTGCTTACCTGGTTTTGAAAATGAGCTGCTTGTTAGATCAACACAGTTGTGTACAGGCACAGCTTTAGGCACACTTTGTCTACTGGAGCAGAAAACAAAAAAACACTGCTTTTTTTGCAGGTCCTGCAAGAAAAGAATGGCTGGTTTGTTTTGCTTTGTTTTTCTTGGTAACTGAGTTATGAAAAAGCAGAACTAAGCATAGTGACTAAATCTGGTGTGCATTCCTTTGTGCCCAGTATGAGCATCAGACCTTGGATGTGAACTGCTTCCCCTTGTCCTTGAGCATTCTGAATTTTCTGTTTTCAATACACAGTGGATGATTTGTTCTTAAATATGTTTATAAAAGTAGTTCTGAGCTGCTTGTTTCCCCGTGTTTTCCAAGAATCATCGTCATTTCTTAGCTAAGTTAAAAAGGATTAAGTCATATAATCAGCTGCATATAAATTATAATTTTTAAACATTACATGTTTTTATTAGACCTTTTATAGAGAGAAATAGTTGGAAGCAAGTTTGCTGTTCTCTTAAGTATAAATTGCTTTCACCATTTTTTGATCATATTTGGTAAGGACAAAAGAACAAACAAAATATGTGCTTGCCAGTTCATACACAGTGTGTCAGCTTGATGCAATTAGAAGACACTAAGTCATAAAACATGACGTATGATGGAAATACTGACATACTTCAACTTTGCAAAGTCTCTCCATTTCTGATCCAAAATGAAACTGTGTATTACATCAGCTGTTTTATTTCTTGAGCATGTGTCAGTGAGGAAGCAAATTTTTAGATCATTTATGCAGTAGGAATGAGATTAAGTAGTACTTTTAAGACACTTTCAGTCATCTTTGAACAAGCTATATTTTGAGGTTAATTACAATTTGGTTACTTATGCAGGGAACAATCATTGATTTAAAGATATTTCTTTACTTTTGATTAAAAGAAATAACAATCCTAATCAGGCTAATATAGGGTAATGACCTTATGGGCATAGCCTCACATTTGCATTTTATTAGCTCATTTTGAGTATTCTCTTCTGTTGTAGGCATTTTCCGGAACTGTTATAGAAAAGGAGCCTTTGTCTCCCTCCTTAATACCACACCCAGTCATCGCTCACCCAGTCCTGCCGACCATTCTGGAGCGAAAATCAGAGGAAGTTTTGTCCGAGGCTCCAGAAGAAACTACTAAGAGAATTTCAAAATTCAAAGCTGCCAGGATGCAAAAGACTAACTAAGCCGGCTGAAGCACCAGTACTCTCGCCTAGTTTCACATCTCTTGAGGTTCTGTAGAGCTCCCTCTGTAACACCCAGCTAGTTAACAGGTCATCCAGTGGTAATTTGGCATCGGTTATCTCTGAAACTTTTACTGGCAACATTAAAAAAACAAACAGTTGAGCGTTGGAACACTTGAGTATTCACCTTATTTTGTCGGTTTCCCTGTGTGCTGTCAGCACCTTTGTATATGTTTGCCTTACGATAGCAGCACTTGGGTTCATTTTCGAAAACTGTTCCTTACATACATTGTTTTTGTGTTTAAACCTAAATACAGGCAGTTTTGTGCCAGCTGTGAGGTTCTACATACCATATGGACCATTTTAAGGAAACTTTTCACATTTCAAATAGGTTCACCAATTATATTGCATTACTTGCTTTAACATTTTAAGACACACTTGTATTCACATTGCTGTAGGTTTTGCAACTAGATGTCTGCTAAAAGTTTTTTTCCTTCTTTCAAACCTCTCTGATCTCTCACTGTACAGATCTGTAAAATGCCGGGTTCATGTACATTGCAGGGAAGTTTCTTTGATGGAAAAGGGTATTTTGTAAAATTAAATTTTCAGTAAAAAAGCTGTGAAAGTTGTGTGGGGTTTTTTTTGCTTTACTACTAATTTGGAAACGCCACAGAGAGGTTTTTATTTTGAACTTGCATTTCTGGCTTGAAATGTTTACTACCACATGGACATAAAAGCAGTCCATTCTCTTCTGCCATTGTGTTTTAACCTCCTGCTAATGAATGTCCATGGAAATTGAATGCTCTTAAGGAGAGAAGCATAAACTCAGACTCTTGATTACAAAATCTCCTAGTTCTTTTGTATACTCAGAAAACATTGTAATTGTCTTGGGAATGCCCAGAGGGAGTCAGCACTAAGGAAAAATGTCTTAATGCTTTAGCTTTATTTCAAAATGCAACAGCACTGCAGCACTCAGGGTACAGTTTGGTGTATCCTTCTCATGACTGAGAGCAGTCCTGGCTTTAGGAGTCCCTGCCCAGCAGCTCCTTCCAGTCTTCTTGCCATCCCCTCATTTTGCTGAGACAGCTTTTGTCGGGGCCACCCCTTGAATGACAATTGGTGACACAGATGGGCTTAAAAAGCAAACTACTGGGTTTGGGGTTTCGGTTTTTTTTTGGTAGTTGTGTGTAGTTTTTTGAAGCTAGTGAGTTTCCTAATGTCTTTCTCACCATGTCTGTATCAGCACAGTTAGAGGGGTGGTTATGTTGAGCAAGGACAAGGAAAAATGATGGCAGAGGACAGGGGAGCTGGAGTACCTTGAACTGATGGTGCTCTCCAGCTGACATCATCAAACCACAGCCTGAAAAATGAGGCAGAAGGACTTGGGAGGTGTAAGGAGGGATTTGCTTTCAGCCACAATTCTGTGGCTTTGTAAACGGGCAGCCTGAGAGCCAACAGCATGTGGTTTTCCCAGTCTTGGCCATCCCTGAGCAGGGCATCAGCTAATGCCGATTCCTCACCTTCCCCTAAAATAACCACGCCTTGCGCTCGTATCCTTTGCTCTCAGATCACAGCAGGTGAGCTCATAGTGCAGCTTCATGCATGAAAACACAATCACCAGCTCCCCCCTTTTCAACACTCTTTTCTCTCTGTGCTTGGGACTTCTTTCTGTAAGGTGACTTCTAAAGTCGGCTGCACTCCATCCAGCTCCGATGTTCCCTGCCAGGTGTTCGGGAAGGCGCTGCGGTGTCCTGGGCAGGAAACGCTGGCCAGGCTGTGGCAGCAGGAGGGCAGGAGTGGCCCACAGCCGTGTCCCTGCCTGGGGGAGCAGCCCACCAAAACTGGGGGGCCACATCTCCCCCTCAGCACGGAGCAAAGCGTGTTTTGCTCTAAGGAAAACTGAAGGGGAAGTTGTGCAGCCCCGCTGCGCCTGCACCACACTGCCTGGGAGGGGGCAATCGCCGTCTTTAACAGATCCTGAGAATCGCGTCGAAAGTGTTAATCATTAACTTGATTCATGCTCAAATGCGGATTTTTTTTTTTTAAAGCATATTGCATTAGTACTAAAATAAGCCATCAATGCCAGTCCACCCTCTATTCACGGCTAAATATTTAAAGGAGGTTATTTATAGCTTCTTTAATGAATTCTTGGCTAAACAAAATGAAATTATGTCCTAGAAAAGTAGAAGCTATTTTGTAACCAGAACAGTGCAACTGTAAAATATAGTTCCATGAATATGTATTTTAAATAACAAGGGGTTGAGATCCAAGACTACCAGACATGGGTAATTAGAGGGAAACGGAGAGAAAGAAAGAAAGAAAGAGAGAGAGAGGAACCCCTTTAAAAAGATTTATTTAGATATCTTCTGAAATACTTCCCACTTCTAGTTACTTCAACAGAACCAAATGCCCCTTGTCACCATAGATCAGTTTCAAATCAAAATTAATTCTTTGCTTGTTTTCTTTTTTCCTCCCCTCCCCTTTTTTCACATCCCTGCTCACGGGAAAAAGTAGGATAAATGCACCTTGGGTTTTAATGAATTATGGCCTCGGTTCAGGGAAGCATCCTTACTCAGGAATGCACTTTGGCATGTGCTTATGTCTCAAAGATTTTGTAAAGAAGAATGGATTTAACCACATGCTTAAAACTGAGCACATGAGTGTTTTCCCTAATAGGGAGCCTGAGTGTGTCTGTGCCTCTCTGCAGTATATTTAATTGTCAGAGGGCTTGGGGGCTGGAATGAGCCTTCATCTTTGGTCTCTTCACTCCAGCTTTACCAGCAGACTCACTGTGCAGTGCCTGGAGCAAGAGAGATGGCTGTAGGGGTTTTATAGAATGTTTACAAACACCAAACAACAACAGCAAAAATTAATTAAATCTATCAAAGCAGATAAAAATCTAAACAGTAAAAAATGATCATGTGAAGGCCTATCTCTGCAAGGACCTAAAATCTGCTTTTTGTGCAACACTGAAGCCAACAAGTGGCTGCAGATGACCACCAGTGCACACGGGTGAAGCGAGCACGGGAGGGAGCAACAGTTCCTCAAACCCAAGGCACGTAGGGATCCTGGTGGTAAATTAATCTGTTGATGAGTATCTTTTTGCCCCCAGTGCTGCAGTTAGAGATTTTACTCACTTATATAATAATAAGGATACGTTTTAATTCTGAAAATCCTTTGGTGACTTTTGCTGCTGCTGCTGCTGGAAGGGCTGGGTCTGCCAAGGAGTGCTGCCAAGGGCTCTGGACACGGGGCTGAGGAGGGGGTATTGGTTCTTCCCAATGCCTCCCAAAAGCTCTTGCATGTTCTCAGCAGGAAGGATGTGGCCTGGCCACGCTGAGGCAACTCTGGCAGCTAGTCACTGGGGTGGCACAGGAACACATGCTGGAGGGAGCCCCATCCCTGTCCCAGTGTCCCCAGCCTGCTTGGCACAGGTGAGCATTGCCAGGTGAGTGCAGCCAAGCATGGCTGCACAGGTAGAAATGCAGCAGCAGAAAACAGCAGGGGAAAACGTTTTTGCACAGGATGTCTTTGGTCTAAAATGAGAGTGGTGGCAGCAGCCAGCGTGGGCACTGCACAGCCATGGGGACAAGTCAGTGTTCCCCAGCAGCGTTGTGCTGTGCCCCACCACCCCACACAGCCCTCTGCAGGGCTGTGATTGCATCAGTTAGGCACTGCAAATCACCTGCTCCTCTTCCATTCCTCACTGGGAGAAAAAAAAATCTACTCTTTAATCTTCTTAACTGGCCACAGGTGTGTTGAGTACCTGCCCATACCCAAAGAAGGGGTTGTGGGGGGGGACATTTCCCCTCTGGTGCTGAGGTGAGGTGCTCAGGAGGAGCTGAAGGAAAAGGCAGAAGATGCTGTGCACTCAGTGCAGCTGGGTCAGTCCTAGAGCTGAAGCCTGTCCTGGGCCAGTGGAGCTGGAGACTTGGTTCGGAGGTAGCTGGATCCACTTCTCTCTCCCTGGTAAGACGAGTTGCACTTCCATTGCTGACTTAGGGCATCTAAAACAGCAGATTTTTAGATGTTTTGTGAATGTCTAAACCAGCTGTTTTGGCTGTTCATTTTAACTAAGTGATTTATGCCGAAAAAAAAAAAAGGCAAACCGAAAAAAAAAAAAAAAAAAGAAAAAACCAACAAACCCCGAGCCGGGATTAAAAGAAATCAGATGTGCGCATTTGGAATGCGGCGCTTCTGCGTTACAAATAGCTGCGCTCTAACCCACATTAACCCCATGATACGTGAATTTTGCCAACTCCCGCTGCGCCTTTTAAATCAAATCCAGCGAAATGGGTTTCGGGTGTGCTGCGAGCGGTTCCCCCTTGCGCGGGTGCGGGAGCGGGAGCGCGCCCGGGCGGGCTGCAGTGCGGGCGGCGGCCGGGAGGGGGCAGCGGTGGGCGATCGGCCGCGGAGAGCTGCCAGTCAGCCCCTGATTTATTATTCATTTGTGTTATAGGTGGGGTGTGCAGACAGTTACTGTAATAATTACCCGGACTGGAGCGTTTCCTTGGCAACCGGTGGTGTTTTTTCCCCCCCCCCCCTTCATTCATGCTGTTGCGGAGAGTACGCCTGTAAAGCATGACATTGCTGTATTCGGGGGTTTGTTGCCCTCCCGCTGCTCCGGGTTTGAGGTTAGTTACAGCATCACAAGGTGCTCTCGAGCATAAAAAGCTCAGGCTGGGATTAAAGCGCGCAAGGAACGCCAGAGCCAAGTCTTTCCTTCCGCTGTCTCACTCTTAAGTAACAAGGTTATAAAAATGCAAATGCCATCTTGGGGTTGTTAATAACTAATATTGGAAAGAATTCCTGCAAGTTGTAAAACATTGGTGTTTTTTTTTTTTTTTTTTGGTAAACAAAACCAAGCCCAGGTGAGGTGGCTCCTTGTGTTTTACACCGGTCTGGTGGAAATAATATTTGCTAAAAAGGGACTTGTAGCTTGATCCAGCCTTGCGGTGTTTGGCGTCATAAATCAATGGGAACTGCTCCATGCGGCTAATGATAAGGTGGTATTTGTTGTTTATCCCGCTTTATGGTAATGGTTTGGGAGGAGGAGGGTGCTGTGTCCTTCCTGAAGGAGCAGGAGTAATCCTTGATGTGGTAACAGAGTAACAGAAACCACATCTATTATCAGAGATCTATAAATGAATCATATTATCCTACATTTTTAGGCTTACTAGAGCGCTCATTTTCAGAAACTTACATCAAGCACTGTGCAGGGATGAAAAGTAGTATTTTTCCATCCCTGCTGCACGAGGCAGAGGGAATTCATGATTCAATCTTCCACCGAGATGGGGAATTTTCAGCCTTTAAAATTTTGAAGATGCTAAAACATGATTACATCTAGGATTGTAATCTGCCAGCGCTGTGCTCCTCTCGGAAGGGTGGGCTGTGGGTTAATGGGGCTCTGCCCATGCTCTGGGATCCCGGCTTGTCCGTGCAGTTATCTCTTGGAAAGGTTAATGATGATACTAATGTAAAACCAAAAAACTACATCCTCAAACCAAAAACTACATCCCCAAACCAGCTAATCCCGGGTAAATCCTCCCTCTCTTCCCAGCTGCCCAGTGCTCACCCGTCCAGTGTTACACCTGTGCAGACAGATCCCTCTGGGGACTGTTGGGTGATAAATCCCAGCTTTCAGGCCACATTGTGTCATTAGTAGCTGGTGAGGAAAGCTGGCATTGACCTCTGCCCAGGTTGAAATGGGAGGTGGATGTCACGCAGCACCCAAAGCCAAGCAGCCCCTGGCAGTGATGCTGTGGGTGCCTGCAGACAGCTGCCAATCCCAAATGGACTGGGAGGCTCACAGGGGCTCACAGCAGAGATTGCCTCTGCTTCTGGAGAGGGAACAGGGCCAAGCATTGCAGGGTGACACTGTGGGTCCCACCGGTGCTGCTCTGGGGCCGTGTGGGGTTTGGCATGAGCCCCCCTGCAGCCCCCCGTGAGCCATGCAGCTCTAACATGGGGCATCCCCCAGTTTCTTCCCTCTGCCAAACCCAATCCCACCCAGCACACACCTCTCAGTCCCTGCTGGGGCCAAAGGAGCTGCCGGGGGCTGTGCTGCCAGAGGTGCCCGGGTGAGCTGGCTGCCATACTTGGGTTGCCATCAATGCAAATCATTTACGCTAATTCCTTCAGATTTGGATTTAAGTTTTAAAGAAAGCTTCAAGTTACCTCAAAATAGCTTAGTAATTATTTTAATAACTTGTGTGAGCAGGAACAATACCCACAGTGTCAATTCTGGCTCACAAAATGTTTTTTTCAACTGTTCTGAGGAAAAAACAGCGAACAGTTCAACAGCTTAAATACAAGCGAGTGGATCTCTGGAGATTAATCTGTCTGGTGTTCCTCAGGTAAAGACTTCTGCACAATTTAACAAAGGAAATAATTTTCCTATTTTTATAATGCATGTCTCTCTGTGGTATAAATTACTAAAACCACGCTGCTTATCCTCAGTAATGTTATAGATGCAGATAATTTACTGTGTATCACGTTATCAGTTCATTAAAGAGATGCAATAAAATCATTATTTACTAAGAAACAGCAACCCTTGCAATATCTTGTCAGAGAAATTGGCTGATGCAAGAGGATCATATTTAAGCCTATATTCACAATAGCCCTTTAAACATTTCATCTGCTTCCCACTTGAGTTGCGGGAGGGAGCCGGTATTCCCGCAGCCCTTTGGCAGAGGCGGCAAAGTTGAGCACAGCCCGGCCGGCCGCCCTGCCAGGGCTCCGTCCAGCACATCACCCCCCTTCCCCAGGCACCCCACGACCCCTGGGCTGGGCCCTGCTGTGCTGCTCCCACCCCTGCCTCTGCCAGAAGGGTGCCAAAAATATTAAGGGAGGTTTAGGCATTTCCTACCCCATCCCCCTCTTCTCCTCTGCCTAAAGATTACTCTGCATCCTAGACAAAGGAAATATTTAAACTGTTAAATCTGAACAAAGATACAGTCTGCGTATGACTTCTCTGAAGCCCTATAAAAATTCTTTAAAATTGCCTATTCACTCAAATTTACTGAGTGTAGCAAAAATGTCAAAGGCATAAAGTCAGAGAAGATTGAATAAAATAATGCAGAAAGACAGATTAGTCATGCACAGACCCACACAGCCTTTCACAGCACACAATACCACTTTTTATTACCGCTCTATCTTTACAAAGACTATGTTCAATACATAGAGGATGATACATGGTCAGTCATGTAATCTGCCTTTGATTCCAAGACTCATTTATCTGGGCCCTTTTCACAAAGACATTGATGAGAGATTTCAGTGTTTTCAGTGCATTGTTTTATTTATCATATATAATGGCTGGTGGAAAAAAATAGGAATTATGTCACAGATCCTGCATAAAGGAGTTGTATAAAAGACTCTGTGACAAAGTTTGGTAAAACACATAGTGGCTCAGCTCAGGCGCGCTGGTTTCTCCCCAGCCCTGTCCCCCTCCTCAAGCACTTTGAATATTGACAGCTGTCAGAAGCCCCGAGGAGGGACACTGCCCACAGCCCCTGCCTGTCCCTGCAGCCCTCACAGAGCTGTCTCAAAATTACCAATTCTTTTTTTTTTTTTTTGCTTTTAAATTTGAGCAATATTTTAATTGTTATTTTTAGCGATCTGGATTTATTATTTATACATTCACCAAAGAAAAGAGTCAGTCACAGTTTTGTATCTTGCAAATTTAATAAAGAACAGCCCTTAAGATAGAATTTCTCAGCCTGCCAGGATTGACAAAAGCCAGCTAATGCAGAAATGTCAACAGCAAACCTCATCAGCAGCCCCACCATGCCTTGCAATCAAGGGAAAGCTATGGCTTTACATAAACAATAATATATAGCTATCTAAATATCTGTGTGTGGAGATGCCACCCGAGAGGTGGGAGGAGGAAGGGATGCGGAGTCTGGGCTCGGCGCTGCTGGGTCTCTGCTGTGTGCACATTGGGGTGCTCTTGAGGGGAAGGGGTGAGAGCTGATGCTCATCCTATGGGATGTGGAGCCAAATCCAGCACTTGGAAACACAGCAGTAAATCTGGAGTGAGCCCATTGGAGTTGTTCCAGGTTTATACTAAGCAAGTGGGGCTGCTTTGCCCCATTGAATCTGCATTTTGTGGGTACAGGGGATTTGATTTCTTCTGTGTAGTGAGCGATGGGAGGTGGTTGGACCAACCTCTGCCCCCCACCAAAAATACAGCCAGTGCCACCCTGAGCAGGCAGAGCTGCCTGGGGGCAGGAGTGAGGTTCTATTAAATACCAGACCATTGGCTGGCGTGCACTTAAATCACAGTCTTACTTTCAAAAGGTCTTTCAAAAAGTGTGCCTCTAGCTTGTGGCCAAGGGAGGTTTTCCCTGAAAGCAGCCGGATGTGACCAAAGGCTGGGGAAAGGGTGGGAGAGCCACAGCATATTGGGAGGGTACTGTGCAAGAGCATCCCTACCTGGTGCTGCAGGGCTGTGACATCTTGGGCAGGGCCTGAAATAAGGGCCTGAGTTGTGAATTAGCTGTAACTCCAGCAGCTTTAGACCCGAGTGAGGTCTCCGAGGGAGCAGGCAGAATGGCTGGGTTTGGAAATTATGTAGCGGCACTGTACATCCAGATGTGAGTTCTTCTGTGGGGCTGGCAGAGATAAATCACAGAGGTATCCTTGACAAATATAGTAGCTTCCACTCAGGGCACAGTGTTAACCCGCACTTAAGGCTGAGGCACATGATTTAATAGGGAGAGACTTGGCGGCTAAAGAAAAATCTCTTGAAAACGGGATGGCGATGTCAGTGGGGTTGGGGTGACAGTGCCAGCCCCAGGAGATGGACGCCCTGAACCTGCTGTGGGTGTGTCCCTCGTGGTCTGGGGGCCAGCATGAAGAGGTGCCAGCTTGGCATGGGTGGGCAGGGTGCTGCCAGTGGTCCTGGGAACTGTGGCAGGGGGCTCGGATGCTGAGCTGGGGCTGCCCCATGTGTTCTGCCTGCTTCTGGCTCGGTCCCTTTAACCGTGGGGAGTGATGGAGAGCCCAAAGCTGCCTCTCGGCGAGGTCCCTGTAATATAGTGCTGTGCAGCTGCAACTTAGATCGTGAGGAAAACAAAATGGGCCGACTGAAATGGAAACTTTTGTTACTTATAATGTTAATGAAACCAGTTTATCAGGCAGCGCAGAGGAAGTGGAATATTTAGTGCCATTTAATGTCTAATCATCAGCATTTCTTTGAATAAATCACATTACATTGTCTAAAACCTGAAAAGACGAAGCTGTAATAATTTTTAATATGTTGTAGTTTCATTAAAGGGACACCCTGTTTGCCATCTAGCCCTGTGTGTTTTGGGGGTGGTTGTATGTAATGTGGAAGTGTATTTGGAGGGTTCTGACATGGCTTTGCGACACAGTGACTCGGCTGCGGCGTGGCCACACCGCAGATCTGGGGGTCCCCGTTCGCTCACAGGTGGCTGGGTGCTGCAAATTCTTGGCCAGGCTGGAGGTTTAAGAAGTGGCCTCAGGTTCTCTGGATCTGTACTCTGGTGGCTTTTTAATTCAGCAGAAATATTTCTTTTCTCAAGGCCAAATCGCATCCTTCCCATTTCCTCCCATGGCATCCCAGCATCATCCCACTGCGAGCTGGGGGGTTTGCACGTCCTACCTGTGAGCTGGATTGCCCGTGCAGCTTCTTTATCCACCAGCACACCCTTGGCACCTCTCCAGCAGCCAACTTGCCCCAGTGCCCTGCTGGGCATCCCAGCTGGTCCCACATGCCCCTGGTGCCCTTGGTCCCTGCTCAGGGCATGGCTGTTTGCTGCCAGCCACACCAGTGCTGGGCACAAGCACTTGACAGCCCACGAAGGTTTGGTTCTTGCCCACCAGTGTCTTGCTCATGGTAACTTCTAAGTGAACTGCAATGAACCTATAAGTCATAATAAAATGAAATGATGACAGTTGTCTTCAAATCCATTGATTAATGGAAATACGGGTAGCTGGACACAGACTATATGGTTATAAATGGTGCTGTCAAAATAAAATAATTATTGTATTAATAAGGAAGCTGTTCAGCATTGGCCCTACTCTACCTCTAAAAGTATTTCAGCCCTTGATGTGTTTTCTGTTCCATGATACATCATGTGTTTCCCTGACGAGTGGCTCGGTGGTGTGCGTTTTAATACAATTACTGTTTAGCAATGTGAGTCCTTCAGATCCTGGTACACGCACCACAGCTGCAGATGGATTTTTTTATTGACTTAATACTAGTTCTAACTAGATCCTGAAGATTGACTAAGTTGGTAGAGCACATACCACTTTCAAGCAGGAATGGGAAAAAACTAGCATATCTTATTGTACCTGAAACACTCTATGATATGTACTAAATATTATGACTACTGCGAGCCCTGCAATAATTGATTCACCCACACAGCCATTTAGTCTGTGAGCTGTTCGTTTTACAAATTCTACAATCTTTTAGAAATTCTTTCAGTGAAGAAGATTGCTGCCTGGCCTCAGATTCATTATGGTGATTGAATCCTCTTCAATAGAGAACTGTTTAAAGAGAGCACATCCCTGTGTGTCTCACTCAGAGTGAAGGCACATAGGTTAAAAGCTTGTCTGGGTGGCATAATTCACTGCTGCTGTGCCAAACAATCACATCTTATTGTGACCTTCATAAGATACAAAAAAGGCAACAGTATGGAGCTAGTCTTTTTTTTTTTATTTTATTTTTTTTTTAACCACAGCACAGTTTTAGCTACCCAACATCTGAAGCTACCAGAATCCCTAATTAAATAACCAATTAATAATGTAGAATAGAAAGAGCTATTTTTTTTCAGACACAAAATCATAATTAATCAGAGTACAAAAAGCTGCCTGTCTTTATATCAGGAAAATATAGACTAGGTATTTAAATATTCTAGCACACCTGAACCTTGGCCATCCGTCATTGTTATGACTTAAAACATCTCAGACTAAATTAGGTTTTGTTTGTATAGAGCAGTGAAAGTCAGATGGCTTGAATGACAAAATTAGAACATGCTCAAATCACTGAAACAAAACTGCATAAAAGGAAAGATGTGCAGGAGGAGTATTGCTCGTGTTAAGCTAAAATCCTTCTTTGTGGGATTTTTTTTCTCCTCTCCTCAAATTATTGTTTGTAACAATAGGAAGCACAGAACAGCTCCAGGAACTCTATCAGTGTTCTTTATATATATCCCTTTTGGCGTATTTATATATTAAAAGAAATAATATTGTTGTGTATAGCTGAAGCATAACCTCTGTTATTTCTACTTAGTCAAGGAAATGCCATAACAATGGATATTTTTCAAGGAAGAATATCTTTGAAACACAAGACTATAGTCATTTTGTATAGCACACAAAGGTCAGGTTTACAAGGAATATATTTCCATCTTTTTTACATTCAGAAGTTGAGGCTTTTTCCCTTTGGAAGTTTGTGGTACATTTAGGTAAATTTAAGCAAGCAGATTTCAATAAATATTCCAAGGGGGTTAATTTTGCACAGTTTGTCCCTTAACCTCAACTATTCTGCATGGGCAAAAAAAAAGTTCTGCTGTTTGTTTCGTGCACGGATAGAGAGGCAGAGGAATGGCTCTGTGGTCCCCAGGCCTGGGATGCTCCTGCTCATGTCAGGGACCTCCAGCACCAAAGTCTCTGCTGGGAAAGTAGGCACTGCAATAGAGAAATTGCTAAATTTGGGCCAAATTCTGCAGCTCTTAATTGAGCAACCCTCTTGGTGACCTCGAGGGGAGATCTGCTCAGTGAAGGGCTGCAGTATTTGGTCCTCTGTAATTGTTTCTGAGGTATAATTGATGAGAGGCTATTAATGGCTTCCAAGTTTGATAAGTGTTTAAATTCATGGTTCTTGAATCTGTCTTGTTTTAACCATGTTGTAGGCCTTTTAACACTTTTTCTTTTTTTTTTTTTTTTTAAGGAAATGGTTTTATAAATGTGTGATGTGAATGCCTATGTGACCTTGAATGTGCATATAGATATCTATATCTATTGACATATGTGTGCAAACTTGTGGACTCTATACAGTGGATAGAAATTAGCAGCTTTCCCTAGGCCAGTGCTGTACAGAGCAGGAAATTCTGTCTGTCCTTTTATAGTTCAGCATCTTATCACAAAGGATTTCTGTCCACATAAAATTCATTATTATCCTAGCAATAAATAATTTTTTTGTGACAGCTATAGTATAAAACTTTGCACAGTGGTTTTTTTATTGATAAAGCAGCTATGAATCAACATACATGAACACAATAAAAATGTACAAAATATATGTAATATAGTTCAGACTTTGTCAATAGGGCATTACATTGATCCGTTCTCTTTGGTGTTATTTGCAGAGCTGCACTAAGCATTTCACCAGCCATGCAAACTTTGTTAAACTGCCTTAAAAAATAAATTGTAACGTTGGCTTGGCTTTCTGAAATCCTACTGGGCTTGTCCCCTGTTCTTTGGAGTTGTGACTCTGCGGTAGGTTCATGAAACAGTACAAAGATGATGTCCCAAGGCTATCTTAGAGATACAGATATTGATAGATAGATATAGATACAGACATAGATATAGAGATAGGTTAGATATAGATATGGGTTAAGTATAGATGATATAGATATAGATATAGATATAGATATAGATATAGATATAGATATAGATATAGATAGATATAGATACAGAGATAGGTTAGATATAGATACAGATGACATAGATGATAGATATATAGATAGATATACATATAGATGATATAGATATAGCTAGATGTAGATATAGATACAAATATAACTTGCATGTTTAGTGGAGAGTGTCAGAGAAGGCAATGAAGGCATGAGATACAGGACAGCCTTAGATGAATGAGACCTCATCAAAGAAAGTACTCAGTAATTAATAAAAAAATACGTGCTTCATGTAACTTTTTTCTGTCTGAGTACATGAAAGGGAATGAGGAAGGTGACCCTCACAGGAGTGGTTTGAGGCCATGTAGCTGGGCAGCAGTGCAGAGCTGGAGCCATGTCATCAGGGGTGCTGAGCTGATCCGCCGAGTGCAGAGCTTGGGATGTGGTTTTGAAGAAATAGTAACCAAAGAAGTAATTGCAAAAATGCTTTAAAATGCTGCATAGCTTTATCAAGCCCAAAGATTACGCCCAAAGAACCTGATATCTTGCTTTGATAAGATCATTGATTTTCTAGATAAAAGAAATGAAATAGTTCTCATCTCTCACAGTAGAGTATTTGATAAAGTGCCACATGGGAAATTATGAAGGCAAGATAAGAACCTGAACAGCAAAACAAGGGAGAGAGATGAGGCTGGATCACACTGAGAGACAAAGCACAGGTCAAGGGAGAAGCCAATGGACATCTCTCAGGATTGGCCTCCAAGCTGATCCTGAGGACAAGGGAGAGTGGTGACAAAACTTGCTCAGCAGGCAAAGCTGGGAGGCATCAGTAATACAGAGGATAATCAGCATGGCCCACAGGGAAAACAAGGCACTTTCTAGGAAAGAGCCTTTCTGTCCCACCACTGTGGAATGGAGGGAAGGAAAGTCCTGGAACTGAGTCTTTAGTGGTTCAAGGGTGGTGGAGTCCATGGCCATGAGGGATTTTAAAGCTGGTAGAGATAATGGCAACCTTAAACATTTGCCTGTGAAAAACTTTGGAGAATATTTTACCCACTGGCATTTCCTGATACTATTCATCTCTAATTTTCAGTTTTATTTTCTCTAATATCTCATCAAATAGACAGTAACTCTGATCTTCCCTCACTTGTGTGCAGAAGTAGCTGATGATGGCAGTGCGAGGGGCTTGAGATTGGAAGTACTCAAGTGAAATGATGGAGGGAGCCACACACCCCTTTCCTGAAGTCCTGACATTTTCTCTACAGTGAAACAAAAAGCTGTCACTCTCTCCAGCACAGAAAGTGCAGCAGGAGGAAGCCCAACTGCTGTTAAATAAATAAATATGAAGATATATGCATGTGCGTTCCCTATGCATGGGTACCTCAGGGGACCAGGGTGCACAGACCTCTCCCGGTCCCTGCTGTCCTTCATGGGGTGGTCTCTGCAGCCCTTGAAGTTGGCATGCAGCATGTGAGCAGACAGGGTGCATTTCCCTGTGGGGATATCCATGGGCCTCCTGTCACCTCTGCCCCTCCCGCTGTGCCCTGTCTTGGCTGGGGCTGTCCCCTGCCCACCCCCTCAGGGGAGCAGCAGCCCAGGCACTGGGAGTGAGGATAAGAAATAATTTGGCTTTTAAATTGGGATTGGACATGGTTGTAGCCCAGCCACAAAAACTCTCAGGCCAAAACCCACAGAAATTGGGCATGTTGCTGAGCAGAGCCCAGGGAGAATGGGAGGATGGTATATAAACACTGGCTCTCCCTGGCTGTGGTGCCTTGCTCTTATGCTGCAAGTATTTGTGTGTTAAAAACAGTAAGAACAAGACATCTGAAAATTAGGATTCTATGTCAAACTGTCAATACCCACAAGCATGCAGGCTTTCATTAAAATCTGTTTGACATTTTTGTTATGCACAGAGAGCCAAAAAGATGCCAAAAGGATGTGATATTTGTGATCACATCCTCCTGCTAATACAAGACACTGCGAAGATGATTGTACTAAAACATTCCTTGCAAAAGACTGAGCAGTTAAAGAACAAAAAAAAAGTAAAACAAGAGACTTAAGTTAAAAAGAGTTATGTGTAGTGTGGGAATTCGGGATGTGCTCCTTGGGTGAAGCAGTGGCAAGTAGCCTTTTTAACTCTTTGTAGTTAATTGAAACGATAAGAAATCTAGTAATTTCAATTTTCCACAGAGGTCTCCAACCCCCAAAATGTGCAAAATTTAATCATTTTGGGAAAATCATGTAATGATCCTGTCATGTGACCCAGGCAGAAGAGATATTATTTTGTCACAACAATGTGAGTAAATTATCTTACTGGCAACTTGCTTAAAGGTCATGGAGATCATCTGATGCGTGAGATGGAAATTTCTCATGCCAAAACAATATTGACAGCTTATCAAGCAGGGAGGAAAGTACAGTGATATAATAGAATGTAAGGTAAGATAACGCTTGCTACTGACGGTAGAAAATATGACATGGCATTTCAATTTTAAGGTTATAGGCAGAATGATATGGTATAGATGCTTGGAGGCATAACAGGGCAACTTGCCTGGGGATAGGCTAAACTGAATGCAACATTATAGCTTAACATATAACTATATAACAGATATTAAATACAATACATGGAGGGAGGGATATAAATAGTTGTACCAAAGGAGGGAAGGAGAAAGGCCTGCACCTGCCTGGATGGATGAATTCTCCTTGAACTGGCTGCCAGCTCAGTGAAGTTGCTCTGATGGGACTCAAAGGATTTGTGTGGTATTGCTCTCTCTTTTCTCTAGCATCTTGGTATTTGTCAGTGCCTTGTTGCTTTTCTTTAATTTTACTCTCTGACCACACTCATCTTTCTGTTTGATCGCTGTAATGTGGTGGAGAAACTAAATGGACAGGAATCTGTACAGTATTTGTGTGTAAATATATATATATATATATATATATAGTATATGTATACACGTAAGCAACAGAGATTTGAGTCCTGAACTGGCCACTAAAAGTTTTCTACCTTGTTTTCAATGCTGAGTTATAATACCAGCTGAAAAAGAAATTACAAGAGAAGGGGAATATTCACTGAGGATTTGATACAACGTGAATGGTCATGATCTTCCTTAATCATGTTTGAGTGTCTGTCCTTGCTGCATCGGGCCCAGCACGTTGGGACTGTTGCTGCTCTTGCTTTCGGCACAGTGCAGCACAGTGACACCCAGGCACTGCCAGCTGTGACAGCACGGGCACTGGGCACAGCCATCAGGAAAGGCACTGTACTGGAGAGGAGTCTGATAGGGCTGAGAAATCTGTTTCTTGTCTGCTGTAACAGATTGCCTGGGAGGCAGCACCGTACCTGCAGCCCGCAGGTCATTACTCGGGGAGCCCTGTTTAAAACATCACACGGCATCAAAAGGTGTGGAGGAGATAAATCAGAGCAGATCAGGGATCTCTGGATGCATCTGTGTTTATATTTGGGACAGAATCAGGGTATTTCAGGACATGACATTTCTCATCTGTGAGTGGGCAACGTGGCCCCATTGATGCATTCACTCACTAGGGCTTTTCTCAGCTGTTTTTAACCCAAACAAAAGGTATACATTATGTATTTTCTTCATGCTCTCATCAGTGGCAGAAAACTAATTTACCCCCACCTACATGAGCCCTTCCCTATGTCTGTGTAGGCACTTACAGGGTCCCACAAACATCACACTTTTGGCACAAAGATTCCAAGGGCTCAGCCTCAGCTTGTCCTCAACCCTCACTTCCACGGGCCTAACTAGCCTAAAAAAAGATCTTTATGCTGTGCTGGAAGAAACTGCTCAGTGAAATGCAGCAGTTGTACTGTGTTAGAGGGATGGAGGCACAGATTCATGTGTCCATGGGCAGTACTGGAGGGTGCGGGTCAGCCCAGTGCTCCCTGTGCTCGGTCAGCCCTGGATGTCACGGAGAGTGAGAGTTGGGGTGAGTCACATCTAAAAAAGTCATCAAAAATTTGGCCAGAGCCGGGGTGTCACAACGTTTTGTAGCTGTTCATGTAGTAGGTCCTTGGGACTCTGAAATTCTTAATTTCTCAGAGGACAAAAAGGCATCGTGGAGGTTTCCTCCACAGGTAGTTAGTTGTAAATGAGCTACACGAATATTCACCACCCTTTATGTTTGTCTTCATGGAGAACCAAAACAATCAACAAAATCAAGGGGAGTTGTACTCTTGCAGCGGCTGTTCAGAAAGGGTTGGTTTAGTTGGCAGATTTTCACTATTCTTGAGTTGGGCTGTGGGTTTTTAGCTCCAGCATAGCTGGGGATGGGAAAAGGGGCTGTCAGACTTGAACAGGGCTCAGATAAAATGCACTTGCCTCTCGAGTGTCAAATGAGATCTGAATAAAAGATGGTTTTTTTGGCTTTGGGATTTTCAGATCCATCTCAAAGCACAGGCAGTTTCTCAGTGAAGAAAACAAACCCAAGTGCTTGGCTTCTAGTTTTTTCCCAAGACTTGCATAGCCCCGTGTCCTCTCAGGCATGTTTGTATCCCCACAGAGGGGCTGTGGGCTAATACAGTCAGTGGTGTGTTATGAAGGTCCTCTCTGCTCAAAACAAAGCTCTGGACAGGGGTAGCTGTTCTTACAGGTTTCCAGTACTGCATCTTCAAGAGTCAACTTGCTGGTAGCAATGCACTCATTTGTGTAAGGAAAAAGATCCCTTAATGTGCTATTAAATTAAACAATGTCACTGCTATTGCAGTAGAGCTGAGCGAATAATCCATAATGAATAATTTATTCAACAAATTTAGCTGCTTTCTCTGCTCACAGACTATCTGGAGACAGATCACAATTCCCTTCAATTTACTTATTATTTGAAATTACTGATGGATAGCTTTGTAATTAAAAAAACAACTCTGTGTCTTGATCACAAACAACTGTGGGTGTCTGATCTTTGTTAGTCAAGGTATGTGCTTTGGTTGTGATGGGTCAGATAAATCACATGATATTGTTTCTGCCTGCTCATTGGAGAAGCCTACAAGCATGTCTGGCATGAAAAGACAAAAAATTCTGTCTCTGCATGCAATTTTGAAATTTGTCTTGTGCAAACATTTGCCCAGTAAAACTTGATTGCTCAAAAGTGTGCAGAAAGCAAATCCCAGGAGGAAATCAATGTGGCTGCAGTAAATTCATTTAAAAATGTGAATGAATATTTGCAGACTTTTATTTTTTTTAAAGCTCCCGCCTGGCCCTGCACAACAACATCCATCAAATGCACAAAAAATACATTTGACTATTTGATTATTTGGTTGGGTTTTTTCCCTTTTCCCCTTTTGTCCTCCAGAAGAAGACAGAATGAGAAGGAATCTCTGGTCTTGGTATGGCAAGCATGTTAGACAAAACTCAATGATAAACTGCACAGGTGGCATCTTAAAACTGATTATATTGGAAGGATATTTCAAAATCTCCCTGATGGCAAGAAGTATTTTTCTGTTGTGAATCTCCCAGGTACCCATAGCCAGGTTATACTCACTTGTTGTTGCTGAACCTCTGTTTGCCTGTCCCATAAACAGCCCCGAGGGAGACCCCGAGGGAGGCATGGGTGTGTTCTCCCCTGCCCCAGATCCTCTCTGGGCTGCTCAGGAAGCAGAATTGGTTGAAACTACTTTTTCCAAAACCCCCGTTAAAAGCCATCTGCAATTCATTGCATTTCTTACCTTCTTTGCAGGCTTGTCTTTCTCCATCACTGCTTTGCTCAAATGGGGAGGCCCTTCCTGCCCTGAACTCAGTGCAACATCAGACAGGCAGCCTTCCTCCTCCTCCTCCTCCTTCTCCACCTCCTCTTCCTTTTTTCTTAGTCCTCTGACCCTCTCTCCCAGCACAGAAGTTAGACTTTGAGGCCCCCAACCCTAACCCAGTATTTGAAGCTGACTGATATTTAAGGGACAACAAGATTTTTCTCTTTCTAATTTCTAATGTTAAGAAAAACAACTAAATTGGGGAATGTCTTTAAGGTGTGCATAAACCTCTCAGAACTGAGGTCCAAGGGTTGTGTTTGTATGTGAGGGAACAGGCTGATTAATTGATCTTCTCTGAGTCAAAAGCTTCAATACTTTTCCCAATGAAGGAGATGTCTTTGTTTTTGTGAGTTCAGCTGGGTTAGGTCACAAAGACATATTCCCCATCTTTTGAAATATTATACATGTTGGTATCATCTTCAAGTAGAAAAGTTCATGAGGCAGCTTTTGTGTTTCCCCACCAGGAGCCAAGCATGAATAACAATTATTAGTGCACTGTAGCTGTTTCAGGTATTCACACCCTATTAAAACAGAGAGCAACTCCAGGGAGAAACACCACTCCTTGGTGGGGAGAATAGTGCTTAGTGGTAACAAACAGCACTTCAAACTGAAATGTGCTGAGTTGGGTCAGGGAATGCTTTCCTTTAGAAGGACATATCTTTTTGTATTTGTGATGCTTAGAAGGAAGAATGTGGCTGCTCAAAAGGGACCTTTGGGGTGAGCGGTGCCGCCTGCTCCGGCGCTACCAGTGGCGTGGTGGGTACCTGTCCCTGGGGTCCTGGGCACCAGCACCCCGCATTCACTTGGCACTTCAGCATTCACTGGCTGGTGAAGAGAGGTTTCACTTACTTTAAATTTGCAGAAACATGGTCCTTTGTCACAATAGTATATCAGCATCAAGGAGACAAGGAGACAAACGAGAGCTCGTGGAGCTGAGAGGCGTTTACACTCCATGTTTGCACCGCCTCTGGTGCCTCCCCGTGCCCAGAACTTTGCTTGGGGTTGAGCATGTGGAGTGCCGTGATCTCAGTGCAGCATGAGACAACCAAGAAGAAAACAGAGAGATATAAATGCCCCTCCATGGAAGTTCTCCTCTTAAAGGCATCACTTTTCCCAGCTGGCTGTTTTGCTCTCCCTCCCCAGTGCCTTACACCAAGGTAGGGCTGCTTCTTTCCATGCTTGAAATGGATCCTAAAGCCACAAGGAAAACAAAGAATGGCTCTTGTTTATTTTTGCAGAGTTTTAACTGGGTCGGCAAGGAACGAAGCCTTGTTAAAAGCATTTTACTGTGGGTCATCCAGAGTTTGAGGAGCTGAGGAAGAAAAGGGGGAGAATTGCTGTTTCCCCATCAGCAGGTTGGTAGCTGGTGCCACACTGCCCACCCAGCTGCAGTTGGTGCAAAAAGCCAGGGGCTGAAGAAGAGCAACAGGAAAAACTCCTTTGGGCAAATGAGGATATGAAATGAGGATGTTTTAATATTTTTCTCACAGAAAGTAGCATTAGTTAATTTTACCCTCTATCCTCAATTGCTTATAAATACAAAATGAAAGCAGCATAATTCTTTAAACCCCATTGCAGGCTTTCTTAAAACGACCTTTTCACCTATAATTACAAACAAAAGATTATTGAACCAAGTGGGATATATTAGTAAGAACATCAGTGTTATAATTTTGATCCCAGTGAATAAAATAGTTGGAAAAATTCATTTAACAACCTTTAAATCACCGGCTCCTGTGTTATTTACTTCTGAAAGCATAACTCATACAGCTTCTCCTCTGTTGTATTCCCACAGCATGTATTTATCTCACCTTCTCCCTTGAAACCTACGTAAAAAGTAGATTTCACATTGGCAATGCTCTTTTCATCTCCCTCTCCTGAGCCCGTACTCTGCGTGCCAGCCTTTGAGCCCTGCCTGTGGCGTGGTCACCGCAGTGAGAGGGGGATGGACTCGTGGGCAGCCAGTAAAGCCAGTCAAATTTAGTAGAATTACTGTCACATCAGAAGTCTGGAAGTTACCCTGCCCAATCTGTGTTTAAGGACTCCAACAGAACAGTCAAACTCAGATACACAGAGCACAGTTTAACATTTGAGCTTGTCTCTGCTACAACTCTTGAAAATGCCCAGAGTTCGGGGGAGTCCTGCAAGTCAGGAACACTCCATGGGACATGGCCAAGATCTGCTTTACCTCCGCCAGGCCACAGACGAGCTCTGTGTCTGCTAATGCTCTTAAATCAGTAGATTTTAGGAGACAACAGTATGGTCCATTAACAAATATAATCAACATCGTCTCTGCTGGACCAAGAGCACAGGATATTCTTGCTGCAATATGGTCACTTTGAACGTGCTATTCCCTTTAAATCAGCACAACATCAGGAGGTACCACAGTGGATCAGCTGTGCAGGAGGTGGACATCTGCCAGACACAACCGTTATCAATCATCACCCAAGTATTTACATCAATCATTGAACAAACATTTATGTCTGGAGCCTTTTTTTTGGCCACGATATACGTTTAGACAGAAGCAGAAATGCAATGTGGAGAGGCTCCTGATGCCTTCCTTTGCCCTGTTCGTAGAAAATTCACTTCTCTCTTCTCCTCTGGACTGACCTCCAATTTGTTTTCTATTTGAAAGGCTAAGGCCATATGGCAGATATGTTCAGTTCTCAAAGTCTTTTGATCTTTAGAACAGTTGCAGTCTAAATTTCAATAATGAAAACACTTCCTTTTTTTTTTTTTTCTTTTTTTTTCTTTTTCTCTTTTTTCTTTTTGGATTCTTATAAATGAGATATTATATTTCCATACATTTTATTTCTGGCCACATCTATGAATCTAATATTGACCTGGAGTTATCTGTGATAGAGAAGTTATTAATTTTGACAGATATAAGGGAGAAGCTAATATCCTCCTTTTACAAACACCTAATATTAATCTCTAGTGATGTAAACAAGAACTTCAGAATGGCTTGGGGTGGTGCTGGAAATGATATGAGATTGAAATTTGATAATGAAAAAGGGAAAGATTCATTTTAGAAAATTGATAAAATGGATAAAAAATTGTATTTCCTATGAAATAAGTGTAGGAAGCTCAACTTAGATTTAGCATCCATTATTCTTCTATAGGTGGTATATACACAACGGATATGTTAGGGACCAGATTTTACTCTGATTTATATATCCATAATTTCATTGGCTCAGAATAGTATTTGTCTCATGGTTTCTACTCAAATAACATATAGGAAGTCTGGAACTGGTTCTATGGCCTGGGGATGTACCCAGCCTGGTTTGACCAGCTGGGATGGCTACTAATGCCACACCAGCAACTCTGCAGTAACAGGGTTGCCTTCAATAGCTGGAGACTTTACTCCATGGCCCCATTATAGTCATGGTCCCAAATCCTGCCACTTCTGGGAGACACTTTCTTCCCTAGCATGCCTTCTCTGTGTTATTGTGCTCCAGTCAGATGGCTTTGTGAACAGCCAGAGAGAATTCTTCGATGCATGGAGAGGAAACCCTTCCTTCAGCTCTGAGTATCTGGAGATCTGGCTTTGGATTCTCCCTTTGGAGAGGTTTTTGGCCTTTGTTCGGGATAAAATTCCAGTATTTTATGACACATAGGATACTTTTTTTTCTCCCCAGCAATTTACTGGGTTATCCTGGGGAAATTGCCAAGTCTGGAGATTCTGGAAGTGTTTGGAAGGTTTTTACTTTACGGCAGAGAGACAGTTTGATGGCCTGGTTCAAAAGGAGCTCAGATTCACACAGCTGCACTGTTTATTTTGGTTGCATTTTTTTGTTATGCCAGAAGCAAAGGCAGGCTTAATGTTAATCTCATTCAGACATTTTGCTGTCCTCTTCTTTTTATACCTCAACAGCATTTTTACCCTGTTCCTGTACCAGATCACACCATGTAACTGACCAAAGCTCCCCATTTCTGGGAGCACTGAGCGGGTTTTGTGGCCATCCTGCTATGAAGGGTGTGCAGAAGTTGGTCACCTGTTTTACTAACAAAAAGGGTGCTGTGTTCCTGTGTCCCTGCTAATCCATCACAGTGCTGAGATGCCTGTGATGGAGGGAAATAGCGCAGGTATGATTGATAAATAGTTTAATGTAGGGATTGGGAGCTATGTGGGAGAACTCCTCTTTAGTTGCACAGCTCTGTGCTGTTGTGCTGCCTTTCTGTGTTTGCTACATGTATTTATTGCCAAGCTTATCTCAGAGTTATGTATTTGATATCAAGGCTGTCGTGAATATTACTAAAGGCACCAAAAAGCCTGACTATGCCTCAGAGCAAAGCGGAAAGTTATCTTGACTGTGATGGCTGACAGCACGCAGAGGATGGCACAGAGCCTCCCTTCTTGGAGAGACGTCCCAAACAGCAGCAGAGATTGAGCTGCTGGCACAGAGGGATGCTGGAGGAGCACAGCCAGTGGAGAGAGCCCTAGCCTGGGGCAATCTGTCATTTTGGGGGTACTTTCTTGCCTGGAGATGCTGTTTGGGGATGGGAAAGCTCAGACAGTGCAGTGGTGCAGCACAATCCTGGCAGCTGTGGGCTGTGTAACTGTGGGGCAGCTGGGAAAGCAGCCTCCCTCCTGGGCGGCAACTTGAGCCTTGGATTAATATATTTTATTAGTTTGGAGTCAGGCTTGTGCTTTTAATGAATTTTGTGGTCCCTTTTATTGTAGTCTCTTCTGAGCTGACCCTTAGGTGGTGCATTTCTGGCCGTGCCTGGGCTCCCATGAGCTGTGCTCTGTGGTGTCACAGTGCAGTGGGTGCTGCACCACTTGGGATGCTGGATCCCAGCCATGGCCTCATTCAGCATCCTCTGCACCGCTGGCATGGGGGTCTAACTGCACCTGAGCACAGGGCAGGTGTCTCTGAACTTCTCCAAAAAGGGTGAGAGGACTTCCATCATTGCTGCACTGCTGTCACTGCTGTCTAAGGCAATAGCTCTAAACAAATCAGTGCAGATACTTTATCATCAACTGCAGAAATGGAATGAGTTGCCAGCCAGCCTAAGGGCAGTTATGATACTGGGCTAAGGCCTAAAACCACAGTGACTTAAAAGCCAAAGGCCTCCAGATAACACTATCCTGGTCTGCCCATCACTATTGCTTCCCTCGTGCAAAAGAAGATGATAAACAATTATCAGGTATCAGTGCCTGAATCTTAAGTGTCTTCTGTAATACTTAATATAAAAACAAATATGTTCTCCTTCAGAAAATGAAGCAGATCCCAATTAATTATGTATAGCTCTCCTGCTTTCACACAAAGAATAGCAACATTCAAATCAGCTCTTTGGTCTTCTTATCACCTGTTAGATTACAGGCATCTCCCAGCTCTCTAATGATCATCTGAGTTTTGGTGCTGGTTTTTCCTTTTAACTTGGCATCATGTTTTTTCTCTTTCTTAGCATTTTTGATAAAAACAGTATAGTGGAGAAGAGACAGATGTCCCTTTGGTGATTTAATACATTCTTTGCTGCCCTAAAATGTCTGAAAGAATTGGCTTCTGTATCAGGAGTTGTCTCTGTTCTGGATTTCATGTATGCTCAAGGCAGAGAGGAGGATGGAGAGATGTATGATGCAGATACAAGCCGGCCCATCAAATCTGATTGATGGAAAAACAGTGGTGAAATCCAACAAATCAGTGGAATCTCTGTAATGACTCTACTACTTAGGAGAGCACAGCAAACCCAAGACCTACATGAAATCCCCTCCTATATGTCAAGTGATATTTTCTTGCATTGTATCTGTTCAGTGTTAACCTGGAATATGTCTTCTGCTCCTGGCTCTGGGAATGTTTGTCCTGCAGAAGACTAGGCTAGGTTGGAGACCCAGGAGCACAGTTTTGTGTTTTGGCAGCCTTTGTGAGCTCTACCTGCTTTATTGTCAGAAGGATGACTAGGAAGTCTCCAACATATAGTGTCACCAGCACTGTGATGTGAGAAACAACACCTACACAATCTATTATTCATTAAGTGTAACCAATATATAATTTAAAACAGTGGGTTTTGTCAAATAATGTTAGGTCAGCATAATTTTCTGCCTATTACTAATATCTATAACATCTTTGCCTTAGTCAGCTCTATTTAAATATGCAATCATTTACAGCTTTTGACTATATGTGTGCACACTCCCAATTTCCAATATTCAACTACTACAAATTTTATGCTGACATCAATAGCAAACTATTAAAGACAGTATTTCATTATTGGTTTTTCATCCCAAAAGTTATTTACAATTATATACTAAGCACTAATATTAAAGGAAACCATTTAAATGAGGTGCTATCTGCTTTAACAATATGTCTGTCACAGAATGAGATTGTGTTTAAAGATTTTATCAAGAAATGGTTGTTTGCTGAGGTTATGTTTTGTCCATGAAATATGCATTTCATATCTCTTTCATTTCATTAACATAATTTAATTTGTGCTTTGCATTTTGTGCATAATACATATTTGATTTACAAAACAAATATTTCCATTAGAAAATGAATTTCATGCAGGCAAAAAAGCAGAACCAAATGATGTATTGAAGGAAAATAAGAAGAAATGAAATGCATTTTCTCAGTCTATTAAAAAATCTATGGCATTGACAGAAAGTGCACTTAGTGCTACATTTAAAAAATAGCACATATGTCAATGTATTAACAAATAGAATTGGAAATACAAATATTTCCCTATATCAAGCCAAGAATCTCTTTATTTTAATTGAGTTGATTTAAAAGCCCAACTACAATTTAATTTTTATTTCATGATGTGGTACACTGCCTGGTGCCATTACATCCATGTAGAATTGGCAGTCAATATACAAATATATTTTACCTTTTAAAAACTTTCTATTGACACCAGCAATAAATAATTTAATGGGCTGAAAATGTGAAATCATTAATTTGCTGATTGTCTTCGAATATTGGGCAGGTGGGTAGGGGTACAGAACTAATGAATAGTGTTTGTGAGTCTGTCATGAGAGGACCCCAGTAAAGCACGCCACAGATGAAATGAAATGCTGTTCAAACTTGCCTGGTTTAATCTCCAGATCCAAGGAGTTGCAGAAAATGATGAAGCCCAAAATGCCCCATTATCTCCCCATCAAGAAAACCTATCAGACTGGGTGTGGAGGAGTTAAATGTCTGACTCCTCTGGAGTCTGAAATGTGCATGTTTCCTTCCATCCAGCCAACTATGGAAATACTGAATGTCCTCATGTGAGCGGTGGGCTGAGCAGACCACCAGGGACAGGGCAGCTTTGTGCCTCTCAGGGAGCTGGGCACCTCCCTTTGGATGGGATCTGCTGCATCTCTTTTAACATGAAACAGAGGCTGGGCAATACAGCCCTCATCCTTCCAGAGCAAGCCAAAACCTCGAGAAAACACCTTAAAATGGCTGTCCCTTTTACACAGAGGTGTGGGTATGGACTGGCTCACTGCCTCTATGCCACTGGCAAATTTTGGCGTGACACAGGAGGGCAGGGTTTGGCCCCAGGCCCACCGTTCACACAGAACATGAGTGAGTCACATTCTGCTCACAGCTGTAGTCATGAAGCCCCAGTGATCTTGTTGGTGTAACTGGGAACAGAAATGGGATTGTGCAAGATGGGGCAGATTGGCTCAGGGCAAAGATGGGCACTCTCTCAGCCCCGGCTCTGAGGCACCACCGGCATCACCAGCTGCAGGAATGTGTCTGGGGCAGGACTCAGACAACATGAGAATTAATTTAAATTCACGGGATATTTTAAAGATAATAATAGATGTCGAGTTGCATCTTTTAGTTGTTTTGGAGCTTTGTGCTTTAAGCTTTTTTACACAAGGATTAGCGGCTTGCTTTTAAAAAAAAGGGAGGGGTTGGGAACTGGGATTCTTGCAGTCTCAGGAGTCCAGAAGCAGCAGCTTAAAGAAAAATACCAAATGTTGCAAGGCGGTAAGGCTGAAAAATCCTGCATTATTCTGCCATGGGGAATAAGTTTAACTCTATGAGAAACTGTACACAGCAAAGTAAGGAGAGGAAATGAAGAATAACTCCCCTATTTTAAACTAAGAGATACATTTGGGGAGGTTAGGCTGTAAATACATTAGCTTAGCTGGAATTTTGCCAGGACTTTGGGACTAATATCCATACTCTTATGAAAAGTGCTTGGGATAATGACTACAGGTATCTGAGGCCTCGGTGCTGTATCCAAGGCTAATTGAATTGAGTAGGCGTGCGTACTTGAGAAAACCAAAGGGAGGTTAGGTAGAAAAAGTGAAGAAGGTGAAAAAGAAAGCAAAGAAGTGAAGCTGCAACACTGATAATTAACTGGAATGAAGGCTCCAGCTCTGTCCTGCCAGATCGCGCTACTCACTGGCTGAAAGCAAAGTGACAGAGGAGAGTCTCTCTCCCTGCTGCTCCCGTGGTCACCACTGCCACAGCTTGCAGCATGTTCTCATCTTCTGCTGAGCACCAGCCAAGGTAGGGCTCCCTCAATTATGCTCTTGTTGCAAGAGACATGCTCTCCAAAGCCTGCATGGTACAGGCTCCCTTCTGCACTCTCACAGCACATCTTGCATCCTGCTCATCCCTTAGCCAGGTCTGGCACTGGGGCAAGCCCAGCCCCACCATGCTGGGCCACCAGCTTGCCAGGATGCTCTGGTGGCTGCTGCCTGCTCATCACAGCCCAAAAATTAACTCTGCACAACGTCCCTCAAAGGGCCATCAGAAGAAAAGGGAGTGGTCCCCTCACCTGGCCGCAGGATGCAGGAGGAAGGCTGGAGTCTGCCTCACCTTCCTGTCATCTCTCATGGAGATTAGATAGGTTTCCATGATATCTTTTTCTGAATACAAAACACAAAGTGCCTAGAGTGAGAGCACATTTTCATTCGTTGTGTGTGGAACACCTTGTGTGGTATTTGGGATGAGGTTTGCCCCGGGAAGGGCCCCTGCAGCTGGGCAGAGCAGTGCTGCTGCTGAGCAGCCCCGTCCAAGCAGCAGCTCAGCTCCACGTCCCCACTGACTGCTCGTTGAGACACATCTGCTATAAATCCTCTAAAGTGAACCACAGAGTCATGTCTTCAGCCAAACCTTCGAAGAAATGAATACCATGAGCCTGGTGATTAGCTCCAGGATTAATGAGAAGCACCACCTATATTCCTAAGATATAATGAGGAAAGGTACCCAGTAAGGTTTAAACATCACACTTACTTTCCTGACAATATCGGCATGTCAGAGTTGGGATAAAACTATTTTGAATAAAAAATAGAGTATGTCTAAAATATTAAAAGAAAAAAGCTTAGTGCCTGCACACACAAAAGCAATGATCTAAGGGAAATCACCAGTTGCTGTTCTGTGAGGTATAAAAATAAACCCTTGTCTCCTTTACTTTTACATTCACTGACAAGTGACTATATTAGCATTAAGTGAAAAAGCAGATGAAAAGTAATGTCTTTTATTTAGCTCCTACCTGAAACATATTTAAGTTTCATGCAGCAAGTGAGATTGTGCACAGGGGTTTGAAATCATGTAATAAGACACTGCGTGACATTATCTGTCCACCCAGCAGTCACTCCGGTAAGTTACATTGCCACTAAATCTTGGAAGGGAAGTTAACACAAATAACTTCACACTTCCCCCCTCCCTTTTTTCCCAACCTTGTCAGTGTGTCTATCTGTATAAGATTTTGTACTCATTCTCCAAAGAAACCTGTTAGGATACCTGTCCATCAACTAGTCTACCGTACTTGTCTCATTTTTAATATGCCAAAAATGTTGAGCCATGTATTGTTTCTAAATGAAGCACATGTGTGCTGCAGAGTAGAAACAGAAATGTGCTGATACAGGAAACTCTACTTGTTTGTTAGCAGTGATATTGGAAAAAATCCATCTCTCCTAGCAGGACAATCTCATCATATTAAAAGTTATGGATTTCTTGCTTAAGCATTCTACACTAGCTGCAGAGCTGTATAAACTTGCTTGTGCTTATCAAGCGAGCCAACAATACACAAAAAGAAAATTTAACATCTTTTAACATTTCTGCCTTCATATGGGAGTTCTCTTGAAATGAGTTCTTCAATTATCCTGATGGATCTGTTTAGTGAGTTGGTACTGTTTCCTGGCTTATAAAAGCCACTGCATTACTATGCAATACTGTATCTGTGGTATTGAAATGAGATCAACATTGTGGCTTTACTACATTTTAAGCAGAAGTTAGCACAGATTATAAAAATCATAGACTTCAGCATTAGATATTGTAGCAACCTATTCTAAAACCTACACTTGTTTTTGTTGGCAAATAATTAGAGGTGTGTGAAAAATGAACTGTTGGTGGCTTCTTTATTAAATAACTAATGAGTATTAATCAATATCAAGCAAACACTAAGAGAGAATGTGTTTTATTTTTCTTTATATTGGATAACAGAGGAAACTGGATTTATAAAAGATGATAAACAGACTGAAGTAATATTATTAATTTCAAAATAAAGTTGCCACATTATTCCTATGTGTAGGAGATAATATATAGCCCTATATATAAAATTCAGTTCAGGAAAACATCACTGCTACATCTGAGATTAACTGCATATGACATCCAAGAATGTTTCAGAGCATCATTTATTGGATTGACTGTGTTGTACAAGTATGCAAAATATTTACTTCTTTAGTTCTCCAGATTATTAAGCTGCTAAGATTTGTCTGTGAACGGAAGTTTTAACAAACCAGTTTGTAGGTGTTGCCTCTGAACCCAATATCCTCAGCTCTGTGTGTGTGCATTTGCATGTGTGTGTCCATGCACAGATTTTTCAGTCTTTACACTGTAAAAAACTTTGGAATTGTCTGACCCTGTAAACACAAAATTCATGTCTCTCACCCTGGGACAAATACATTCTTTTTAAAAGCAGCATATGGGCAGCCTTGGACTGATGTTAGTTTATTGTCACTGCTTGATAACGTTTAATGGAAAAGATACAAGAGTGCCAAAGAATTTTAATTATTTTTGTGATAAAGTTATATGTTCGGCCTTGAAAAAGTGGAGATAATGCTGGGATTCATTATTATTCCCAGTGTGTTTAAACAGACGACACAGAATGCAAACAAAAGCAGATGAAATTTGAAAAGTATTATCAATATTGCAGATAGCAGATGCCCTTTCCAATCAGAACAAGCATATCTTCTATAGCAACTTTATGGTTGAGTAGTTTATTCATTTCTATTAGAAGGTTGTACGTTTCTAAAATATGTAGATGGTATCTAGAAAACCAACCAACCAGTAGGGTCATTTTGCTTGTTTTCCTAAATTTATTATTTCACTTTTGCAGGCTTGATCTGAGGTGCATTAACATGGGAGTGAAATCTTATTGTGTCAAATCCTATCTTGTATATGACCTTTCATGTGTTTTGCTGTGGTTCTGAGAGGGAAATGCTAAGAGGTGTCTATTCTGCAGGGGTTTGCCAGGGTTGTATTTGTGCTGCTGTAATTAAAACTAGACCCATCTTTCTGTAAAATTGTTCTTCTTCTTGGCCTTGTGGCTTGAAAGAAAAATTTTGCTGTGGATGCAGCACCTAATTCACACTAACATTCTTTTAAGAGTGCCTGAGGCATAGACCCTTCAACTGTGAGGTGCCCAGTGCCCTGTGCCAGAGCTGGGACGCTGGCAGGGACCCCCGAGCTCTGCCATCATTTTAAAAATGCTTTAAAAGAATTTCCACACTCATGCAATAATATAACCAAACCAGTTATTTTTGTGTGATGTTGTTTGAGGCTTTCATTCTGTATTTTTCATTTTGAAAGAAAACAGCAAACATTTAAAATTATTTTACAGTAATTTACTGAACCCTAAGGCCACAATTCTGCAGTAGGTTACGACATCGTGGGCTTTGATGGTAAAAATCATGTACTGATGCATTTCCACTGCAGAGAAATGGTGAAAGTGTAGATCTTCAGAAAATATATTCCACACGGTTTCCTGCTACCTGTTCATATGCCAATTATACTTTCAAGTTTGCACCTGAAATTCTTATCTGCCTAGTAACATCCTATCCTCTGAAATGTCTCTAGTCCACTTAGTCATATTTAGAGCTGCATGTAAGTGGTTTTCTATATGCAAACACACAAACTGAGAATGTTCCACCAATCATTTTAAAAAATACAGATTCTCCTCCATGAAGCGTTTGGAGAATGTTCCTTTGAGACCTTGATTTCAGGTTGCCATCAATGGAAGAACAATGAATCCTTTAAAAAATATAAATATTCAGCGGTTGGGCAGTCATAAAAGCTAAAACAGAAAACACCAGAAAAAACTACTGTGGCCTTTAATTGTAGCTAAATTCAGCCTCTGTGGAAGTTTTTCCCAGGTGAAGGTCCAAAATGGCAGGAGACAGTAGTGTCCTTGAAGGCTGTGAAGAAACAAGTTGCTTTCTGGGGATGCACCAGCTGAGCCTGGACTCCATCAACATAACACCCCTGGTCCAAGGATCCCAGAAGAGTGTGTGTGCTGGGCATAGGGAGAGGGAAGAAGAGGAGGAGTCAAGGACTACATTTCCCATGATGCTCTTCAACCAACCCAGACTTCAAATTGGGCAGGTGTGGGGGTTGTTGCTCCTGGCTCTGGTGAGGAGGCAGGAGCTTCATCGGTCCCGGCTCTGAGGCTGTTCACAGGTATTGTAAAGCTGTGCCATAAGTGTGTTTGGAGGGTGGATTCAGGAAATGTAATCACAAGATAATAGCACGAGTAGAGTAGGTCCTAAAGGGTTCTGAAGTTGGAGAGCATGGGAAAAAGATGAGGATGAGGTTTAGGGCATCCCATCTTTAAACTGTCCTAGGTGTATGTGCCTGTATCTTCACTATGGTGGGTTTTCTTAACACTGGTGTTGAAACTTACCTTGGGCTAGTCCTGAATTTCCTCTGAATGTGATAAAGTGCATGTGAAACCTGAATGTAAGATGTGACACCAGGACTTGTGGCTCCTCCCCAGTTTTGTGCCCCACGCTGGTGCTGGGTGCTGCGAGCGAGCGGGGAGGGTGCTATTGGCTCCCCATGGTGCAGAGAAATGGGGAGGGAGAGCCGTGTGAGCACTTTCCAGTGCCCCCTCCTGTGCTTCTCTTCCTGATTATGTGTATCCTTTACTCTTACTGTCTTCTGTTA
>NW_016690333.1:1568480-1597173 GCF_001604755.1 Lepidothrix coronata | reverse complement strand
TAATGCACATCTAATATAATTTTATAGAGCAGTATTTGACGAACACCCGTCACTCGCCTCCTCCTCAGCAGCGGTGCGGGGCTGCCCACCCCGCCCAAGGATCTGAGGTGTTGGTGCTCTTGCTGCATTTATGGTTGAGCAGCAGCATCGTCCCAGTGCATCCGTTACTTAGCAGACTTCCATAATGAATGCAGTCCATAAATATAAAAGCATTTCTAGAAAGTTAAGTGTTTGGATGTTATAAAAAGCGCCGCTGCTGAGTCATGCTCTTCCCAGCCCGCGGGAAATGGGCAGTGATTATTTCATGCCATTTTGTGTTGGGCTGAGATAACTTAAGGGAAAACGTGGCCACCAAAACTGACAACTCCTGCTGATCTGCTGCTCCGTGCTCGTGGTGCCATCTGTTAGCACATGTCACTATAGGTATGGAGATGTATTGTACAGCAGACTTAAGTCTATATTTCAAAATTGCTGGGAAGTAAGAGGCACACAAAGGAACTGTAATAAGTACAAAGTGTAATTAAATTTTGCTCTAAGAACTGCCATAGTCAGTTAAATCAGACCAGTTTAGATGTCATTATTTAGCCAATAGAGTAAATCTTATTTATAGAAGTCCAGGTCTGGCTCCGCTTGTTTTTTGATAAGCAGTGGTGGGCTATTGACTTTAATGCATGATGCTTATAACGGAAAGATGCATAAATAAACATGGACAAAATGAGGGCAGAAGAGCACCACTAAATTATCTCTGCAATTGTTGGTGCCCTCAGCTTGGGCAAGGGCCTAGGCTTGGGTATCAATTCCTGTTTTCATTTTCTTCTTTTAATTGATCTCGTGGAGCTACCATTATCCAAACAGTAAGGGAAAGGGATGTTCTCTTTAGGAACTGCTGATGCTGCAGCTCTCTGCTGTTTCATCCAGGAGTCAGATAGCAAATGTGGAGAAGTAAGAGGTGAATTATACCCACCTGGGGAACACGGGGGAGGGTTTTTTTTCAAATTTTGGAAGATGGGTTTTAAAAATAAAGGAGCTTCTGGAAAAAAACTAAAGAGATGGTATGTGACAGAATATAGGTAGAAGTGGTATCCCCAGCAGTTTTCCTGAGGAGGTGTCTGAAAAATAACTCTGTTATACTGGAAAATTAAGCAGCTGTAAGTGGTAAGGACCAGAGCTCAGGTGTTTTGAGTTGAGTTTTTGATGGGGTCTCTGCTCTGCTCAAGTTCAGTGTGAGAGAGAGAAAAGGTTCTGGTATTTTCAAGCCTTATCCAAAACAGCAAACATGAGAAATCTTCAGTGAAATTGCTGGCACGTGATTTTCGTTACTTTCCCACACTCTGAGTGCTCAGAAGGTTTGGATGGCTGTCTGGATTTTTGTGGTCTCTTAATTAAGCTAAAACCTGACCTCTGAATGTTTTGGAGCTTGCCAAACACGAATTAATGTGAGTGAAGCAAGGAAGGGTTAAAGAGCCCATGGAAACTCACTCCCCAGATGTGTTTAGTTAATGCTGAGTGTGATGGCAGCTACCACATGCTTGCAGGTAAATGTGGTTGGGAGTGGGGTTGGGATAGGAATGAGGTTCCTCATGGGAAGAAAGTGGATGCAGTGACTGCTACTGCCCTGGAGATTGTCTCCTTTGCATGCTGGAGTGTGTGATCAGGGCCACTTCCCAGGTCTGCTGGAGTATCATTTTAATGTATACGATTTTAATGGAAGGTATTTAAAACCATGCATATTCTTCCTTTAGTGAAAAAGAGACTGAAAATTTCAGAGAAAGAAATGTCAGGGAGCCACAGAAGCATTTTCTGCCTGTGACAGTTGTTGATCATGTTGGACAAGCGCTGGCCTCCACCAGAGAGCTTCATGCTTTGAGCAAAGAGGGGCCAAAGCTGGAGGGATCTTTGATTTGAACTGCAGCTTGAGATTCAGCATATTTAAACAGGAGGTGTGTGTGACAGGATAGGCAAATCGTTCTCTGTGTTATCCTGACATTAACCTGCAGTAATTGCTTGACATCCCAAGGTGTTGGTTCCCACCACTCATATTGACTTGAACGGAATGCAAGGGGATATTGGGTTGTGAATACCCACATCACCAACAGTTTTCCTGCCAGCATGTGCAGTTTAACCCAGAGCAGCACTAGATCTGTTGGTACCCAAGGGTGGCTGCTCTGGAGACCATAATCTGGTGCTCGGGGTTCTGCGAGGGCGACTCTGTTTACTCCTGGCCTCCCGTTGCACGTGGAGATAAACACATGTGTGATGCCAGGATACAGCTGCAAATTGTACATGTGGTGGTGAAAACACTGTTGCTGTTTATGCAGAGAAAAACAGAACCGAAAGGCCACAGAATGAAATATAATTTGTTAAAAACAGGGAATAACATTGATTAAAATGAAAGCCAGTGTTTCAGTACTTTACCGTGGAGAAGTATGTCCCCAGGTTCCTTGCACTTGCCCTGTGATTATACAATAGATTTCAAGTCTGTGATATCTACAAATCTACATCAAAATATATTCTATAGCTGTAGGAAACAGCTCTGAATTGTTAACCTTCTCTCCAGGTACTGGAGGTAACACACTGTGAGATTAGATGTATATTTTCTTCAAGATATACCACCCATCGAGGAGTCCATATTTACATCTTTTGTTGATATTTTTTATAGATTAAAAGAGTCTCTTTTCTGGTGATAATTCTGCTAAGTACTGTAATTTGCTGCCACTAATATTTGTCTGAGTCCTAGTTTGCAAAATATATTTGAAACCACTTTATAAAGTCTCATAATTGCTTCTTTGTAGAGCTGGTATAATGAGTAGTTTCTTTATCCAGCCTTTATCCTGTTAACCTTAGAGGTGAGCGACTGCTTGCTGGAGTAGTTGGGGAATGTCTTAGCACTGTTGAGCCATTTAATTTCACTACTAATTTCATAGCGGTGACACAGAATTGGCTATGAGCAAGCTCGCAGTTATTTCAAGGGTTTTCAGTTAGCATTGAATCAGGACCTGATTCACTAAAATGAAATTGAAATAAATGCACATGTAGATGATTTTTTTTAATGCATAAATTGATCTGCATTTATGTGCCCAATCCACATTAAAACATTGACCTGCTCTTGAAGGATGGGAGCTCAGCATATAAAGCAGCTCTAGCATTGAAAATGAGAACTTGCACCACTGCATTGGGGGTTTGTTCTCTGCTTCCTTTACTGTTGCTCTTGTCCCATATATAGAGAAACATTTGGATAACCAAAGAGTTACTCTTAGCTTTCTGGAAAATACAGATTCCCCTTTTTCAGTTCCTTTTGGCCGTTTTTACAAAGACAGCAATCAGTGTGCCGTGCTGTTTAGCATGTGGGGTGGCTTCCAGGCTTGCTCTTTCTGCAGGAAGACATTCCTGTTACTCTGGTGTTTGTTTTAGATGAGCTGCCTTGTGCAAAACTTCTCTTTTCTCCAGAATCGTAGGGAAGTTAAGTTGCCTCCCAAATCAAAATTCATTTTACCCCAGAGCTGGCTGCATTTCAGAGGGGAAGTTGTGCCTTTTTGTGAATACAGCTTAAAATGTGCATGTGTGCTGAATTCTGCTATTTGCATCCTGTTGCTTTTGCTGTTACTGTAACAGTTGGGTGATCTGAAAGAAGTGTGATTTGAGGGTCACTAAACATGAGAGAGAGAGTTTTCAGTTTGGCATATGAGAGAGTATTTATGGCATGAGCTTAGGAAATGCTACCCCTGTCTAATCTTATGTATACAATTAGAAAGAGGGTAAGAATAACATTTGGTGAAACCTTGGGGGTTACAGGTGAATCCAAAAAGTTGAGAATTAAGTCATTTATTAAATAACTTAAACCTACCCACAAATCATCCCTGTGGGGAAAAAGGCCATGACAAAAATTCACTTGCACTTCAGTATGGGCAGTGGTGATACCTGACAGTGGTCACCGCTGGAGGGACACATGGGGTGATGGAGCAGCAAGGCCGTGCTCTTCCCTATGCCCCGGTATTCCAGGCCCCCTTGGACAGTGCTGAGCCTTTCCCAGGGCTGCCTTGGGGTCTCTTCTGCCTTGTCCCACCCCATGCCCTTTCTGAGCTGCCAAACTGTGGTAGCTGAGTCCTCGTGTAACGCATTTACCTGGGGAACTGCCAGGGTAAATTGCTTTACTGCTGAGCTGTGGCTGCATGGCAGGGAGGGGGGACAAAAGATGTTGCATTATTCGTACAGGACTGGTTTTACCTCTGTGTGTCTTGCATAGGCATCTAACGAGTGCAGCACTTACCTGCAAGCTATGATTTAGCAGTGTGCTAATGCCAGCCTCTCCATTGTACAGGCATGTGCACTTGGGACACTGCAGGCATTTTATCATCTGGAGGTCATCACTGCTAAATATTAAGGGTGAATTTTGCACTGAAATACAGAGTTCTGATTGTGCACTTGGTTTGATCTTTCAATGCTTCTGTCGTTAGTGACATTGTCATTTAATGTGGACATTCATTTATCACATGTCTGGACCTGCCTCGAAAGCACTTTCAGTGGCTGCACTCTCAATTCAGGTCTGTTCCCTCTCGTAGACTCTGAGCAAAAGTTGATAGCATTTGAAATTTAATCAGGTTGGTATTGTGCAATTTATCTCATAAAAGTTTCAGTAGCTTTTTTTGTACACTTTCTCTACTGTTTAAAAGGAGATCTCAAAAGTCTGGAGTTGGAGGAACACATCTGTCCATGCATCATTGCAGACTGCACTTTTAGTTCTTTTAATCTGAATTTGATCTCTTCTGTGAAACACATCTTCAAACATGCAACTTCTTACATCAGACTTGTATAAAATTCGTAGCTGAAAGCCTTTTCCTTCATAACTTAGGAGCATTTTCTGTTAGCTGTAAGAAAGGACTAAAGATGGCTTATATAGAAAGACTTTATAATACTAGTAAAGGCTGGTTTTCCTTAAGAGCAAATTCCTACATTTGTTGTACTGTTTTCCATTATTAGGACCAAATTTATGCCAGTATAGAGGATAGGTTCCTAAATTTTAATCCTGTGTTTTGTCCACATGCAAAACTTTACTTAATGTCATCCTAATCATTAGGACCCCCATGATCTGGTTTTGCTCTACATCACAGAGTGACAATATTGCCCTGCCAGGTCCCAAATACAGGCAGTACAAACCAGTTTGTAATGTGCCTTTTCCCCACCTTCATCAGACATTTATTTTAAACATCTGGTCTTGAAAAATCAGAACCTGCACGCAATCTCCTTATTGCCCCATCCAGAAATTCCCCTCCCCTCTGACCAGTCTGTTTTCCAAAATACTCTTGGTCCTTCCAAAAAGACGGTTTTATTCTTCTAAGTTTCAGATTTAAAATCTGGATGAGTGAGAGATCTGGGATGAGAGATGCATTAGCAGAACTGATTTCTCTTGTTACCAGTTCAAAAGGCTTCAGTATGCAGCACAAATGATTCATAAGTATCCATTGTTCAGAGTTCAGGATAAAGAGTTCAGAATCAAAGCTCTGCTTTAATGTGCGCTCATGCATTTCTTTTTTCAGTAAGAGCATTCTCTTCATATATATAGCAAATGAAATTCAAACTTGTTTAAGCTGCAGTTCTGGTAAATTGCTCTGCCTCTGAAGTTAGCTTAGAATATCATGAGAGTTATAGAAACCGTTACAGATTTTGCTAGTATTGCAAAAACTTGGTGCTTAGTTATAATCAAGGAAGAGATGTTTAATAAATAGAACAGCAAAACAAGTGATCACCTCGTGTTTTACCTGGGTGTGGACCTCACGTCAGCCCTGCTGGCAGATCCTGAGAGCACAGCCATACAGGATTTGGGCTGTTGGTGTTTTTCTTACTGGCCTTTACCGAGGGGAGAGACAGCGAAGGCTTCTAATTTATGGGCAGATTTTTGCATGGGAATGCAGGGTGACAGTCAGTGGGCAGCGATTAAGAGGTATTCTGATGCCTAGATGTTTGTCCAAATGTTTGTCATCGAGCAAACTGTGCCCAACATTGCTTCTTTCAGAGCCTGCTTAATCTTTCATTTTAATGTTTCATAGATCCGAGGTGCTGTCACTGCTGCAGTACTGTGTTTTCTCCTGGCATCTTGTATCATGGCTGAGCATACTGAATGGGCTCTCTAAAACCTTTCTTATCAATGGAGTACAACAAGCCCAATGCAATCATCCTTTCAATTATCTTCTTCATCTCAAGTGTCACCAGATAAGTGCTGGCACAGTATTCTTGGAACATTTCTGATATTGTTCCTTGCTTTTTTGGCTATAAATGTATGAATATGGGATAAAGATTAAGATATCTCATGTTTTACCCTTATTATGCACAGACAAAACTACGCTTATCTCCTAAAAGGTTCTTTTTTTCCCATCTCTTCAGTTTCAATGCTCATTGGGTCTAGGTGATGATTAGAATATTGTGCTAACTCTTGTGTTACAGTGGGAGTTGTGCCCTCTGGGATCAGGGGAAAAGCTAGAGAGTCTGTTCAGTGCTGTGCAGCCTCTGAAACTGGCTTGATGTGGAGGTCACCTGGCAGTGGGTTACAGGACAGGACTCCCCAAATGGGACTTTGTAAATGACCAGTCCTGAGTAGGTGGCTCAGCCTCTGCTTGCTCAGTTCTGCAGAGGTTTTCTGAGAGTTTAGTGCCCATGGGATGAGGGGGAAAGAGACTTTATTTACCTTGATTATTTCTACCTGGTGAGTGAAATTTGACTTTGCTAAACCACAGGCCTTTCCGAACTCTTTAGGTTCAGGAGGCACTTGTGAACAGACTGAAGAAACAGGGTGTACTCTGTGCTCTGGAGATGAATAATTCTCTACCTCCTGTTCATTTTCAGGTATATAAGGTGTTCCTTTGTGTACCCCTGTGTGCTCTGTGCTATGCAGGTGGTGTTTCCTTCTGAGCTGATGTTGGTATCTCTGCCTGGGCACATCATTTTGTTGTGGTGCCACCAGAGAAGGGTCCTTTGTGTCATGGTGGAGAAGGACATAAGGGGGATTGCAAACCCTGCTATGCTGAATTGTTATTATTTGAGAGTGCAGTGTATTCAGCACTGCATGGAGGCTCATGGGCTGTGTGAACATGGCCTTGACCTCCTGTTTAGAGACTGAAGGAGCAGGAAGAGGGACCGGCCGATGGTGGGTTCCAGCAGCAGGATCTGTAGAAAGCTCATGGGATGGGATGCTGGAGATCAGAAGCCAGTCTAGGACCTGCATGCCTGTGACCAAGGCACCTGGCAGGGACTGGAAGATCTGGGGGTTTAGCACTTCTCCTGCATGACCTCAGGTCAGGGCATTTACCTCCCTGAGCTTAAGAAGTTGTATAAAGTTTACAGGATCTTTGTGACGAGCACTTTACGTTACTAAACCGCAGCATTCACAGCTGTGAGTCAGGCTCCCCACAAACATGATGTTGGCTTATGAAGAGGGTTTTTTTTAAGGAGTTTTTGTTCGTTGCCTTTTCATTTGGAGGCCATTAGATTATTTTGGCAAAATTCTTGAAGTTGTCTCTACAATTAGGAGAGCTCAAAACACTTTCGAATTTAAGGAATTAATTGTGATGTAATTATGAAGAGCTTTAGGAATAACACCAAATATAGCAATATGTGTGAATCCTGAGGATTGGAAAATAGGAGATTAGTGTGGGAACAAGAGAGGAATGTAGGCTTTGGTTCAAAGAGTTATTTTAAAGGAAAAATACTGAAAATAAAGTGTGATGAAAAACAATAATTCTAATGAAGGACAAAGCCCATCCATTGTACTCCAGTCATGATTTCTTATTAGCCATTATAAAGTTGGAGGATGCAGCAGTGGTGACAATAAACCCAGACAAGTAAGGGGGAAGATACAACTTCAAGCTCTTCATTAAAATAATGTTTCATGGTTGCACACAGCCACACAAAATGTATTTTCACGCTTACACGTTTCAACCATTTTTGAAAGTCACACAATTGCTTTGCCGATTTAAGTTCCAAATTAATGAAAATACAATGGGATGGGGCAACCTGGGAGGAGAGGAGCCAGGCTTTCCAAGGAAACATTGAAGCATTGCACTGATTGCTGTGAAAATTCATTTCAGTTTCACCTCATTTCTTCATTAAGCATGTTAAAGTAGTTTTTTCTTGGGTTAGCTTCTGTCGGACACTGTCTTACTTCAGGAGCAGTGGTTTTAAGGACATGGAACAATTTGCACTGTTATGCTGCTTCACCCCAATTGCAGTTGCTCCAGATTGGTGCTGGTGAAAAAGAGGAGAATTTAGACTCCTGAGTTACTCCAGCCTTGTGTAAGTGTAGTGACTTCACACATCATTTAGTAAGAATTGCACCGAGTGTTTGTTATCTTGGAAATAAACAACCTGAAATACTGAATTCTGGGTCATCACTTAGGAGTTGTAAGCACTTCCTTTATTTGAAGGATTTTGGTTAGTTGGTTTTCATTTGGACATCTGGTCTACAGATAGGTCTTGGCATCTAAAAAGCCACTTTAAGCTGAAATAGGGGCTGACTGTTTTGGCTTATTGTAGATACGACACTACCTGAAAAGATCATAATAGAAATAGATCTTGATTCACCGTCATTTCCCAAAAGACATTTATATTTGAACAAAACAGAATAAGCAAAGTAACCTTCTCCCAGTTAGCTGCCATGGCATGCCTGGAGTCCCCCATTATGGTGGCTATTGTATCCAGGCATTTCCTGATCTCTTAAGCATCTATATCTGCATAGCACTGAGCAATTACTATCTCATAATGGTGGAACTGAAGATCAAAAACACTATGTGGGAATTCCAGGGACTAAGTCTTGCAGCCCATATAGCAATCTCACTCTTCCTTGCCACCTTTTTACCCATAAAACTGAGTACTGAATGCACAGTTGAACACTGGCATTTCCTTGCTTGACAAAGCCAGTAAATCCCCCAGATAGCTAATGGCAGTGTGTTGGTAAGCAGAATTAAAATCTGACATGACAGTTGTGTAGGAAGGAATATGATCACTTAAAGAAATTCAGGCACTGCTGCCTAAGATAGCTCTGAGACTGGGAACTTGGATTCTAATCTGTACTTTGCCATAGTTGTTTGTTTTATTTTGTTGTGAGTTGTTTTTTGTTGTTGTTGTTTGATTTTATTTATTTTACATTAGGGAAAACCAAAACCTGCATGTTGTTGTGCAGTTTGGGTAAACGATTTGTTAAATGGCCATCCCACACAGATGTTTAGGAGGATTCAGGTTTTAATCCTGCTCAGGGGAAGTTCTCACCCAGGCTTCTTGAAGGTGTGGTTAGGACCTTGCAGAAGCAGTCTCAGAGGAATTTTTCTCTTATGTTACACAGTGACAGAGCAAGCTGGGAAATGAAGGGATTTATCCAGTGTATGGATTAATAGGTGGTGGGTCTGTTGTTATTCACAGTCCAGTCCTGCAGTTAGCATGTATTCAGTGTGGGACACAGTTCATCCTGCTGTCTAGTTCCTCCAGGTTTTTCCTGCTGTGGAGTCCCTTGAAGCCTCACTGGGGGCTTCTGTTCCTGCTGGCAGAGGGGGAAAGGATGCTCTGAGCCAGGGTGTGCTCTCCTGTCACTTGTCCCTCTGTGTGGCACATGTAGCCTTACTAGAAGGTTGAAAGGTTTAAAGTTACTGAGCCAATGATCAGCATCTGAGAAGGTGCTTAACTAAAGTGTGTTTTCTTTGATTGTCTTTTGTTCTTTAATAAATTTTATTAATTAATGAAACTGACTCCTCTGTACGGTACATTGGAAGAATTACTGTTCTACCTCACTGTGTAATCATTATCACCATTAATGAGTGTGTTATTCTGTCACCAATATTAATCTAACAAAAGAAAAAAATACCTGGCCTGTGCTGTGATGCAGGAGTCAGTAGGTTAAATACTCACTCTGTGAATTTGTGATAAACAGTCCAGCTGATTTGGCCAGAGCATGGCTGGGGGGCTGCTTTTAGAGACACTCAACACACGTAAACGTACAGTGCACAAGCAGCTCTCCTTGCTGGTTGTGTGATGCTGCTTCTGTGAATGGTCCTTCTTCCCTGGCTTTTGGAATCAGCACCTCCCTGAGGATAAAATGCAGAGCAAATCAGTTAGGCACAGCAGAAGATGGGGCATTTTTATACTTTGCCTTTTCATTTAGATTTGATTCCTCAGAAAAGCTGCTTAAATGGTGTTACAACTGCTTTGATACGGACTCTTAATTATGAAAAGGTAGCACCAGTAAATAGCGTTAGGTGAAAAGAGCGCGGAGGGGAGAGGCAATGGGAACCTTGGCTATCAATATGTCAAAAGGATGAGTCCAGAAAGACACACTCAGTGTTACAAATTTCTTGTGATGCCCATGGCAAAGCTATTTTAGCAGCTCTTGAGAAAGGGATGTATGTTTGTCTTATTGGAGTTCCTTGAGGGAATAGATTCAGCACACAGAGGGGAGGAGAGACTGAAGTGAGGCATCTGTCATTTTCTTCCAGTGTTTACGATCCCTTAAAATAAAGATGAAAATTAAAGGAATGTGTTTCTCTCGTATCAAGAGTTCTTATGTTCTTCTTTAACTGGCCTCATGCAGAAGATTTTGGCTGGTTTAGCTGGTTTGTAATTTTTGTGGTGTGCAGCTCTCGTTGGCTTCCCTTGTACCAAAGGCACACGAGCTATTCCTTTGCTGTGGGTGGCACGGAGCAAACAGCTGTGCGTGTGTTGCACTGAATTTAATGTGCATCATGGTAACAGAAGAATCAATCTGAGGAGAGGCTTCTTTTGCAGCGCTGTTAGCTTTGGGTTTATATTCTTTATTAGCTATCGGAGCGTTTTCATTATTGCGGCTATTGGTTAGACCTCCTCTAACTCCAGTGAAACCAAGAGACGCTGAGTTGCAACACTTGCAATATGCAGTATGCACACACAACCTGGATCAACCTAATTTCAGCACAGCAAACACAAAACAAAAGCTGTATATGACTTCTTAGCCTTTGTGCACATCTGCATTATTATAAATGCTAATATAATTCCGCAATGATAAATAATTAAACAATTATGGTCATGAATCAATAAGTTTAGCACATTTTTTTTCATCAGCAAATTGTACTGTATAAACAAGAAATATAAATTACCAAGTCTAATTTTTACTGAAAATTGTAAGCATTTTATATCTAATAATTAAAAAAGTATTAGAATTCAATGTAAGATACTTAGAACTTTAAAATTTTCTGGTTTTAACCAAACACCATTAAATTGTCATGTTTTATGTTTCTGAATCTGATTAACATTTTGAGATCTGACTTTTGCAATCATTCTCTTTGTTTTCCTCTGCTAAAACCCCCTCGCTCAACCTCTGGTTTCTCCTAAACACAGTTTATCAGCCTGAATCCAGCTTCAGTTGACCTCATTATGTTGCCTTTAAGAAAATACAACGTTTAAAGAAAAACATTCAAGTACCTTTCTTGTAAGATTTTGAAAGACCTAGCTATTTTTATCATGTACGAAGCACTTTGCTGCATAAGGTGCAATATGGAGGCAGAGAGAAGAGGAAGCTTTTACCACTCTGTTTGCATTCAGTCAGGGGTTGTAGGGTTACCTGTAATCTTTCCCACTCTCAGATCTTTGGCATTTGTAAAGAATCTATCACCCCAAACACTGGCACCTAGCTACGTAATTTAAAAATAATCCTGCCCTTCTCTAGAAGTAGGGGTAAAAAATACTGTGTTTTCAGGAAAAAAAAGCTGAGTTTGATTTTTTTCTTTTTGTTTTTTTTTAAAGAAGTTGTGTATGTTTTTTATGCTGAACATCTTGCATGAACTAAGGATTTGCCACAAAGGAAGGTACTGCAGAATAGCTGTTCCTGACTGCTCACCATCGGCTTCCTCGATGGTTGTGTTTTAACCCAGGGAAATGCTTGACCTGCTTCTACTGTATCTTGTTCTATCCACAAAAACCCCATTTAGACTTAGCCAAGGCATGTTGGATCAGGAGACTTGGAAAAACAGCAGTTTGAGGATGGTGTTAGGCATTGTGACACCAGATCTGAGGGGGACACAACCACCGGGTGCCCATCCCTGCGGTGACAGGGGCCTCTGGGACCCTCTTCCTCACAGCCAGGGCTCTGTCTGGACCTGCAGGGTGGGCACAAAACAGTGAGGGCTCACTCTCCTGGCATTTACCCAAGGCAGAGCTGGTGGGACTGGTTTGTTGGAGGCGCTGGAGTTTTGCTGCATCACTGTGCTGGAAAAGCTACTCTTCGTGGGAAAATTCAGTGAGCCAATAAACTGGTGTTTGTCTGTCTCCCATGTGTGTGGTGGTGTGAACGAGGCACAGCAGTGATGCTTCCTGGTGGCCCCATCTGCCATTCTTCCACAAACAGCCCAAGTGAACCTGCAAAACAACCAGTGGGATGTGAAGAAGGTGACACTGTCCTTCAGAAAACAGGAGAAATTGGGAAGGGAATTTGATACACTACAGTAGGTGCTGTGACCTACAGATGGCAGCTTCACCAGGCCTAAGATTAGTTTGGGGTCTAAGATTAGTTTGTCTGCCTTCATAGGGAAGCTTGTGGTGTTAGAGAGGGGACTCTGTCCACTGAAGTGTTAAAGTTTGTTTGCAGGGTTTTTTTTACCAAATAGAAGCCTCAGGAATCTCCACCAAGCTGGGAGATCAAGGACTCTTCCTCTCACTTTTACTGCTCGCTGGCAAGCAATTAGTTATTTGTATTACAGAGAAGCCTCACAAAGATAGTGTGTTTAGAAATGTAAGCAAGTATTTTGCCTTCGGGGGGGAAGAAGAAGAAGGAAATATTTTCTTCACCTTCTTGTCTTTATCTCCCTTTTTGTTTACCCTGTCTTCCTCCTTTTGATGAATAAGAGAAAGAAAACTACATATGGAGTCTGAAGATCTTTACTTTGAGTTTCTTCCCTGTGCTGCTGCATCTGCTCCTCTTCTCCTGCTTTCCCAGTGTGCCGTGTTTCCATTTGTGGGTGGAAGTGTCTTTGCCTCTGATGCCAATGTCACTCTTCTTGTGGCAACCAGATTTTGTTTTACTGTATAGCTCTTAGCAACATGTTTCCTGCATTCTGCTCCCTCTGTTGTGGAGTTCACACTTTCAAAGTCTAGAGATATAGATTGCTCTGCTTTCACATATATGATTTTGTCAAAACAATTAAAGTCGAATGTTGGAACGCATTCCTTTTCCTTGTGCAGAGTTACTGGGTTTGTGTTTAGCTCTGAAGCAGGTCTTCACCTCCATGAATACTATCCTCCCACTATTCTCAGATTCCAATATCAAATGTTTGCAGAAAATTTTATACATCCATTAGCTGGACCTTTTTTTTTAGGTGGTTGAAAAACTGTATATTAATTTTCAAGTTACAGTACCTGTATTTAAAGGCACTGATGTGATAAAAGTCCTAGCATTTAATAGGTAGGGCAAAACGGTAGAAAATTCTCATTTTCCTCTATGATAAATCAGTAGAACCTGTGGAGAAGTAGTAATGCAGCCATACATTTAGCATATTTCATTATTTTTAATGTATCTACATTTAAAACACTCAGATTCTACCTATGAAACTGGATTACAAGATGCACAGCAGGTTTAAAAATATTGTAGAGATGTTGTTTTCATGCTTCAAATCCCTGAAAAGCCAAATACACTCACTTCTGAAACTAAATCTTGGTTTTCACTGTAAAAAAAAAAAAAGGAAAATGTTTAATAGCACATATGGCATAATTTCATGTGACATCTGTTTTGTAACAAACAATATTTAGCTCACTTATTTGCTGAATGATACAGTACATGCTGCAAACAAAAAGTCCAATGAACAGTTTTACATAGTTTGTAATATATCAATGTTTATCGCTAAAGAATGCAAAACTTAAACATTTAAGCATGTTATTGATTGTAATATGCAAAACATCGATTCCTGCATGCTGCCAATGCAAAGAAAGTCTACTTGAATGCCTTGTGGGGTATGAAAATTAGGTAGATTTCTGAAAGAATAACTGTTGTCCTCCCACTGGTGACATTTAGGCTTATGCCCCCTCCACCTAATCTGTGTCATCTTCTAGGAGACAGCTGTCAATATATTTAGGATGGTTTAGCTCATAACAGCAGAAATGGTGAGAGCCTATTGGCTTAATTGCATGGAGTGATTGATTCTAATGGAAACAACATTTAGAAACTCAAAATGCACTTTCTGTTGGCAGATCTAATAGAATATCATAATGAATTGGAGCATCAGGCGTATACTGTACTTTCTGCAAGGACTGAAAAGGACAGTCAGGGGGTTTTGTGTTGGTTTTTAAATTTGATTTTAATGTTTAAATTATTTGTTTAAATAATAAAACCAAACCATCACAGAGATGTAGTCAGACAGAAACCAGAACATCAGAGTGATGCTGAAACCACACACTGGTACAGCAAGTGTCAAAGGAAGACTGTGAAATAAATGTTAGCAATTGCAGTGCTGTGAAATGGCATGAGGTTTCTGGGGCCATGCCTGGTGTCACAATACACTTGGGAAGGATGCCCTGAAAGCAAACCCTGCTGTGGAGACTCAGGTGGGTGCTGTGCACCCAGATGGAAAATTTCAGCACAACCTCTCCTATAAACCCAAAGGCTTTCTGGAAGCAGGTGGGCTGTTGCGGACCACAGTCTCTGCTGGGCTGCACCAAGTGGGGGCTGCAGTGTGTCTGGGTTGGAGCAGAGCAGGGTCTCTGCCTTTCTCATGCTCCTCCTTGCTTCTGTGTGTGGCCAGATCATTTTGGAGAGCCCCCTGTGATGGTTTGCAGGTCTAGGGGAGCCTGGACGTATGGCAGGAAGCTTGTCTGGCACTCTTGGAGGAGGTGCCTTGGCACTGTCGGCTGCTCTGGGGCTGCAGAACATGCCCCTGCCTGGACAGGCAGAGGAAAGCCTGTGCCAGCTCTGTTCTCCCTGGGGTAGCAGCAAAAGCTCCAGAGCAGTTGCTCTATGTTAACTCTCTTCTCTTCTGGCAGTTTTGCACAATAACCTCTTGCCTTTATAGGCTTGGTCAAACTGTAAGTGCATCTGTCTTTAGTCTGGGGTTTCCTCTTCCTCTCTCCCTTTCTCTCTCAAAAACACTTTATAGAATCCCATTTTCTTCCCCCGTTGTAATTTTGCAGAGATGTCTTACTCTTTCCTGAGTATTTGTATGGAAAGTCAGGATTAAAAAATCTTCTGCTTCACTGAAAATGCCGTGCTGTTTGGCCAGAAGCTGATGACATAGTTCTGTCTTTTCTTTTTCTACTCCTTTAAGATCTAGAAAAGTGTAGGTTCTGGGGGGATTAAGATGTGGTTACAGATTAAATGGGTTTTTCCCCCCTTCCCCATAATTAGAAAGGTATGAAGAATCGGATGCAAGATTGAACAGTGTAAATCCTCCAAAATTAAAAACATTTCAGAACTGGAATAAATATTAATAAATTGGATGCATAATGAAATGCCGTAGATATGTAAGGGGAAAAGCAAGCAGGAAAGGAGGGAAGATTTTTATAGACCTTAATTACAGCAGGGTTGTTAGTAAATTTACTGAATTGTAAATGTAAAAGATTCGGATGGCCTGAGTAAAACCACATATTTAAGCCTTCTAAATGAACATTTCTGTTTTTTGAGTAATTTGTACCATCTGTGTCAAAATTCTGAGCCTAAGAAGAAAAAGCAGTGGAACAAATGTTGGTTCCATAAAACAGTCCTAGTTCATTGTTGAAATTGTCACACATTAACATTGCAGGCCATCTGGGTAGACAAAAGACTCTAACCAGATTGCTAAGATGATTTTATTGGTCTGGTATTAATCAGAATGTGGCATAATATTTAAGCAGAAAAAATGATGAGGTGAAGTGGAGTGCCTTTAACTATCCTAACTGTATGGTAGTTGCACAATAATCGTATTACACCATAGAGCACTGTGTTTCTTAGCAAAGTTCCTAACTCTGAAATGTAAATAACAAGCTATGTGATATTTCCAATTTATAGTTTAAAATAAAATACAAAACTTAAAGAAGTAATGGCTGTTGGCATATTGCAATGTGGAGATTTAAAGGCCACAGCATGGTTGTATTAAATTGCGGTATACCCACAATCATGTTGGAATTAACTTTAATTTCTTTTTGTAACATTGTAAATCAGATTACACTTCATCTCAAAGAATCCAGAACTCGTGATTTACAATTGATTTTCTACATTTTGAATCTCTACACAATGCAGCAGCTTGCCTTCTCCCCGGGATCTAGAGATGACGGGTATGTATGTGCATGTATGTGTGTGTTTCATTTGTTCTCAAAAATCTTCATCTGCTTTCTCACCTTTCACAGGCAATTGGAAAAGTCTCACTTTTTATTGTTCTCCATGACATTGCCTCTTTCTAGTTTCCCCCTGTGATTCTCGAAAAGACAGTGAGTGTTTCTGCTCACCTCTCCCCACCCCTTTGAAAACTCTGCCTGCCCTCCTGTGCCGAATCTGACGCGATGCCAGCAATGCCTCTGAGCAGAGACCATCCAAGCACTGTGGAAAACCTGCTCCTGGGAACGTTTTGCACTTTCTCTGATGTGTTTGCTGTGAGAGTTACCCTTCTGAGGGAGGCAGGTGGTGGAGAGCCCTGTGAGGGTGCAGGCAGGGCTCCCTCCAAAGCTGCCTCGAGACAGACGGATCCTGCCTCTGTAGGAGACCAAGGGTCTGGCAAGGTGGGAAGTGGGGACTCCATCGTTAGGTTCAAGTGTAGCTGTGCCCTGTCTCTTGCTGAGGAAGGCTGTGCAGGTCCCTACCTGCAGCAGACATTGCTGCCCTGGTCCCACTGTGTTCCCAGGGTCAGGAGAGCCCAGCTGCACCTGTGTGCTGCCCTCAGCGCCTGCATGGCCAGCGCTGCCTGAATGCAAGGCTTGGGTGCCAGTTGGGATTCAGACAGAGGCCAGAGATTTTCCTATTTGTAAAATGTTTCTGGTCCTGATTATTATATAGAGTGCATTCTGTGGAAGCAGCTGTAGCACACTCTTGTGCCATTTTCCTGGCACAAAATATATGGTTGGATGGTTTCTGCTCTGTAGTTTTGTATGAATTTCTCACTGTCTATCTCCCAAAAGAAAAAAAAAAAAACAGAATAGAGAACAGTCACTTCCTATACAAAACTTGTATTAGAAAGAGACTTAAATTTTCTGAAGTAATAGTAGAATAGTATTGGGGTAATTAAACAGGGCACCTGATGCAGTTAAATAGCACAGATGCCAAATTAATTTCGGATATTTTTGCTTTTTGACTTCGGTTTTAAGTTATTAATGTGAGAGCAAATGAGATGAGAGGAAAAAAGAGGAATAAACAAATTGAAGGACTGGAGTGGAAGGCAGGATTATCTAGCAGGAGAAAAATGAGGGTGAGGGCAGTCAGACCAAAACACGAGGTTGGAAGGCAAAAGGTTTGGACCAAGAAGTTGCAAACTGTGGCCAGCATTTAGACTGTGCTCTGGCTCATGGAAGAACTGTGAGACTGAGGAGAGCTGTACGTGGTCTGAGGGGTCTGCCTGGGGCCATGCTGGGTATTTGCTTTGTTCCAAACCTCTCTCCTTGGGAAAGATCTGGAACTGAGCAAAAACAACTGAGCCCCTCAAGCTCTGTGAGCTGAGTTCATTGCCTGGGCAGGAGAGGTCCTGGTGAATGTCTTAATATTTTCTGTTTGAATTATGCATTGCTCAGTCTTCAGATTTTCTGGGAGATGAGTGACCCAAAGGCACGTACAATGTCCTTGTCTCTGGCTGACCGTGATCCTCTGGAAACATCTCTCATGGGCCAGAGTTTGTTTGTGACAGACCAACAGAGTATTTGTCTGGAGATGAGGTGATCTTAAATGTGAGGGAGACAATATTTCTAAGCATCAATACTTTGGGTAATTGTATTGCTTGATCTTCTGGTGATATGCTGCTTGGCATAAACTTTAAAGGAGATTTTCCAACTTTTTATTTTTTCACTCAGTTCTCATTAATCTTACATTTGAGTGTTTAGAAATGCTAAATACCAGTGTTAAAAGATGACTGGAATCTTTTCTATTTGATCAAAGATTTTTCATGGTTTTGCCTATTCAATAAAAGAATTATCAACCATTGCTGTGGAATTATACAGTACAGTGTAAAGTATGCCTAATTAAACAAAACACTTGGGATTGTCAGCCTCACAGTGCTGGCCTGGTCCTTGATGACAGATAGCAATGGTGAGAAAATGTCACCACAGCCACCCCAGTGTTGTGCTATCAGCCACATACAAGTGAAATGTGGATTAAAATGCTATTAACATAGCCAATTAAACATAGGCATAAACAAACCAGTGAAATCAATAATCCTAGCTGCTGTGTTACAGAGCTGGTGCTTTGCTGCGGCTCACTTTGCCCATCTGAGGACTGCCCAGAACAGCAAACATGAAGCCAAGATGTTTTGCATGGCAGTGGTGAGGATGTTGCCCCAGAGCAAGGGCTAACCACACCTTCACAGCATGGACTGGCAAAGCCATAGCGGGGGTTAAATATTATTTTCTTTCCTAGATAAAATATGCTGGGTTGGTTTATTTTTTCTTCCTTCAGAATCCATTTTTCACTGTTACATTTGACATGTGTTCCGGGTCTCATGGACTCGGTGTCTCTGTAGATGCTGTAATTGGTCCTTGTGGCTGAGATGTCAGTCTGGACAAGGCCAGCAAAAATCATGAGCCATCTGAAAGGGAGATTTCATAGGTCACAAGTAGGTTAGCAGCAAAATAAAGAGAGATAGTGTGCTAGTTCACAGTAGAATAGCAAAATGTTTCCAGGTCCTGCACATGGTCACGATGTCTAGCAGGCCCATTTGATGCTTTCTCAGTTATTATCATGAATGCTAACCTTGGTTAGGCATGCAGTTCTCCATCCTGGAATTATGAAGGTCCCCATCTCCTGTACCTTTACTTTAAATGTCTGTTAGTCCATTTTGTGATATTTCAGTGTCATCTCCACACCAGGTCTTCTGCTTTAGATCAGTATAAATTTGTTTATTTTTCTGTTAAATGTAGAAACTAAACTCCATATGTGTTCTTTTCTGGACTATGAAAGGCAGACTATGAATGAGAAGGTTGTATATGCTTTGAATTTTCCAGGTGTTAAATCTAATTTCTCTTCCTGGTCAACTGGCTTAATCCTTTAGTCTTAAAGGATTAAATGCTACCTATAGTAGATCTCTTCCTGATGTCAAAAGATTTCTCTGGATGGCTGATATCCTAAAGCCCAAAGCCAGCAAAATAATTCCTCTGCAAAAAGTCAGCATTGCTTTATTGAAACCCCCATTTCAACAATGAGGTGAAGCATCACTGCTCTATTTATCTCTTAAGACCACCTTCTTAATCACTACTCTATTTATCTCCTAAGACCACCTTCTTAATGGCTGTAGGCTTGACAATAACAAGAGAGCACTGGGTATTTTCAGTCTGAGAGTTCTCATAAGAACAAAGAAGTGATGAGATTTCCTCTTGACTCTTCATCTGAATCCATTTAAAAATACAGAATGAATTTTTATTTATAAACGTTTATTTTTTCTGTAGTGATTAAAAGAAGTGATTTTTAAACAACAGACGGAGAAAAAATTATTCTTTATTTTTTAAACAACAAATATAAGCATATTCGGGTTCTCTTCAAGAGAGTACTTTTTGTGGTTGTTAAGAAACCTAGGATTTTGTCCAATTAATGCCCTTTAAAAGCATCTTGATGGAAAACAATGGGGCAAAAGGAGGCAAAATCCCTGTTTCCAAAGCCAGCCAGGCAGGAGGTTAATGGTGGCCCACATTATGGGAATACCACAATGTGTGTAAACACCCAGCTTTCAAGAGCTCTTCTACCACTGTGATGGCCCAGTAGATGTTTTCATGTTTTCTGAGCTACTGTGTTTCCATGTAGTGTAAGGCATGTAAATTTAAACTGTTTTACTCCTTTGGGTAGCAGTTGGGATGAGTCCATGGCTGACTGCTGTGCTGGGGGCTGACCTTCTGGCAGTGTATAAAAATAAAAAAAATATGTAATTATTCTCAAGGTTATTCTCAAAAGTTAAAGGCAGGGAGACAAAAGGCACCTAAGGGAAGTAAAGGTGCTTTTGTGTGAAACCAGAGGCCAGCACAGCCCTGCTGCCTGGTTGGGCACGGGGTGGCTGTATGTCACCAGCCTCGTTGGCAAGGTGCTTTCTGTGCTTCGTGGTGCTGCAGGTTGGCTGAAGTCCTACCTCAGATGTCTGTGGTGTGCTGAGAGCACGTTGCAGGTGGAGCACAGCCTGGACCTGCATCTCTTCTCTTACTTGTTCTTCATTTGGATGTTGCAGGATCAGGCTCTACCAATTAGAAAATGAATGAAGAGCCTGATTAGAGCTTTAAATGGGATTCTTGAGACTTTTGTTTGTACCTGAGGCAGTATGTATGCTGAAATTAAACAGCAACCACTTTTGGCATGCTTCCTTCCTTCATATAATCTCTCTAGCAGGCTGTGTTTTCTTACTGTAAATCTCTCTTGTATATATGTATTTATTTATTTATATTCAGAAACATCACGTGTGTATATGCAGTTCTGGGGAGGAGTAATGACCCAGTGATGCAGTGGGTCATCCTGCCCCACTGGTGCATGGAGGGAATTTGAGCTTGCTGCCTGCCCTGCTGCTGTCCCATTTTAGCTAGTGCTGCTGTGGTTTGGGGCAATTCTGGGAGCTTACTGACCTACTGATGGGTTCTGTGGCCCATCCTGGCTGTGAACCAGGGCCATGGGAAGTCATGGTGAGGTCTTTTGTTGGCTTCTCTCTGTGTCCAGCCCTACTGCTCCTGAGGAGCCCATCCACGCTACCTGATGGCCCAGCTGCTGTCTTGGGCAATGCTCCTACTTTCTTTCAAATAAGTCCTCCCCGTATCCTGAAAGGACACTCTTTAAAGATCATGGGTGGTTGACACTCTTCTAAGCAACAGTCTTTATAGGTAAAATCATGTGGATATGAGGGTATTTGTCTTGCAGTAGTGAAGTCAGGAAAAAGAATAAACTGGGGGGAAAGAGGAAAAGAGAGAAATTAGGGAAAAGTGTTTTGGAAGCTGGCACTGACTGAGGAGGGAGAAGGCTGCTAAACCCTGGCTGGGATAGGAGTTGCATGAGGGGAGAGGTTCTGACTGGAAGAAACCCAGAGGTTAGAAACAGCTGCTGAGCACTGTGGTGTGTTTTCCTGGGAGGCTGAAGCCTGCCCATGGAATGCTTCAGCTCGGAGGGAATGCAAACATTGTGCTGGGCTTTTCCTCTGGGCTGTGCACTTTGGTCTTTGTAGCTCGTATTTAACGCTGGGTAGTGACATTGCTACTGCTTTGTTGGGCTGTCAAGACCACTGGGAAATGCAAGTCAATTCAGCTTTAAGTGTGTTCCTCTTTTTTTCCCTTCTTTTTTTTTTTTCTTTTAAATATTTTTTCCTGTAGGCCGTCTAACAGTAAATTAAGCTTTTGCATGTGGTTATTACTTCATGACAAGGGATGATGAAGCGCTTAGGAATTTCTGTAAGTTTAAAATTATCTTTACATTGGCCCCTGTTAAGATTTCTGACAATTGCCGTTAATCTTTAGTCTGGGGAAAAAGGCTTTTTCCACACCATATGGACTAGACCAGATTTATCTGCTGCCTGTTGTCCTTCATGGGACATGAGGCACATTCTGTTGAGTGATGGATCATCTATGGATGTGTCGTAGCCAGAGCATGTTGGCGTGCACACACAGTTGACAAAGTCCTACACACCTGCATTTAGTCAATGTAGTTGTGGTGCATTTTGGTATTTTACTTCCTCATCTGCACTTGGTGTGCATTTTCACAGCTCTGTTTCACTGGCTGCATGAACATCACTGCACTGGAGATCAGCTGCTTGCACAATGTGCTCGGTGAAGCCTCTTATTTCTCAACTGCAAATTGGTGCAAATGTGGACCATCAAAGCTGTGATTGACTCCAGACCAAGGCTGTGCCTCCCAAACCCTTCATGCACTGTTGAGGGCCGGGGTTTTTGTTCTTTGATACTTGTGTTTTGTAAGAGCTTCCTGGCAACATCAGCAGCACAAAGTCAACTTTTTGTTAATTTATTTCCAATAAGGAAGGTATCTTTGTGGCCAGAGAATTGAGAACTCCAAGCTCTGGTTTTTTCATGAGGACAAACATATTTGAATGTGTGGAAATATTTCCAGAGTGTGGTCTGCTCGCTGATCATTTCCTTCAAACATCCAGAGCTGCATGTTGCTAACAGCATGTGATCAAGGTGCTTGTACCACTGTGGCTGTTCTGGTGTATGGCAACTTCTTTCTCTAATCTGTAAGTGAAACACAACTCTCGAAATGGTCACACAGTCCTGTTTTCCATGAGACCAGTGGGTCAGGAGATGAACAGAGCGTTGTGTTCTACAGTACAGAACATTAACGTTGGCGTAAGTGGGATCAAAATGTGTGCAAAACTTTAAATGCAGTTCATCAATTTAAAAAAATATAATTTTTCCTTTCAGAATTGTGGTGTCTGGCATTGAAAAATCAATTGAGATATTTATGTCCTGTAGCAGTTGATTTCCAAGCAATTAGAGGAAAACACAAGTATTTGCAAGTTTTGTATTTTTTTTCAGTTGTGTTTGCCTCTTGGATAATTTTATCCGTGAAGACTCCTTTACCATTCTGTCTTGTCGACTCAGCTGAGTTAAAATTAAAGCATAAAATGAAATGTTTATTTAATCATGACGATGTTCTTAAGAACTTGAGAGTTTTCTTGTGTCACTAAAAAAGTGCATTCAAAACTTCCTGAACTTCTTAAAATGCATCCTCAACACTGATAATTAATGAAGATATACTAAATAGTAATGCAGCATTTAGTCTGTATTTGAATAATTAGAAATTTAAAGTAAATTCTCCTAGTGTGTCGAATATGCTTAACTTTAGGATAAAAAACCAACAAAAAAACAAACCAAACTGATAAAATGATCAGATCTTTTCCACAAGAGTATTTCTACCTGTTTTAAATTCTGAGAAGACAACAATTTTAACTATAATATTTTTTCTGAGAGAGAAATAAAAAACTATTCAGTGTTCAATTGAGGTCTTTTATACAGAAAGTATGAAACACCTTTAATGGTAAGGAAAACTGAATCCAGTAGTGGGATTCATACAGCTTGGTTAGTTACACAAATAGTAATTCATTCAGGTCCTCTGACCAGGTTTTATTCTCCTGTTTGACTCTGCAGACTGGCATCCCATTGCTGTAGCAAAACAAAGACTGAATAATGCCAATAATTTCAGACTCTTCCTTGATATGTTAAATTTGTCAGATAAGAATATATTTGACTCTAGATTCTGAACCTGGCTCTTAATATATATATAATTTTATACCATATGTGAGAAACACTGACCAGGGTAAAGCAAATGAAGTGTTAATTATCAAGAAAGAGCTTAGTTCTTCCCAGTGATGGATAATGCTGCCCAGATTCAGAAATGGACTTATTTATGTGATTAAAGTTAAGCACATGCTTAATCTCATTGATCTGTACCATCAATAACAGTTTATCAATTTGGAACAGCAATTGGTGTTGCAAACACAAAGGAAAGATGAGCGGGGTCTTTGCCTTGACTTTGCCCACTGAATTTCTTGTGGGCTGGGATGTGGAAACAGGAAATGGTTATTGCTTGGAGAAGGACTTTGGTGACTTCAAAATTCTTCACTGTCATTGGTCTTTCCACTTTTTATTTCACAAGGGTGAAGTTTTGGTTGCTAACATTTTGAACCAGATAGGTTTGGGCAGAAACTGTTTGAAATGAGGGGATGCAGGCTAAGGAATAATCAGACTGGTAAGCACTCTCAATGGCAGAGAATATTTAAATAGAAAAATTACAAAGGAAAGATAAAAATTCTAGGGCTGAACATCTGCAATGAGACAAATAACAATCGATAGCATGCATTTGTAGCCTGTTGTAACTGGGGAAATAAATAGGGATATAACAGTGCCCTCTAGACCTGCTGCTTCTGCTGGTGTGCACGTGTCCCTTGCATACTTGGAAATATAAATGCCATGGCGCCAATATCTAATAACATTTGAGTGCATGTTCATTTGAACTGCTTAGATGAGGGGCATAAAACTAACATACACTACTGGAAAGCTAATTTTGTCTTTCTGGGCTACTTTTGAGGCCTTTTTTTCCTTGTTTCTCAAGTATTTCTTCTGCAGAATAGCCTTTATCTGTTCTTAAAATGCACAGGAGAGGCAAGAAAATTTCTTGTCTAGGATGCTTACCTTTTGGTTTTCAGTTTAAATTATTCTTCTTTGGCTGAGAATCAACTCTTTCCAAAGGTTTTTTCAGTAGTGCATGTTAACACCTATGATCACCTTTCAAAGCTTTGCTAGAAAGGTCTTTATTTGCAAAGCACCTGTACTGGAACCCAATAAAAGCACTTTCGTCATTGATAGAACTGCAGTAGTTTCAGTGAACAGAAATCAGCTTTAACTTTTTTTGTAGCTCAAACATAAGCATTCTTGGTTAGCCTTGAGACTACTGATAACAGAAGAAAGGTACCATCACCTACTCACCTTTATTGTTAATGGAGTTAAATAAACCTGCTGTTGTTCCTTGCTCTTCAGTTAGAATAAAAACAAAATTAGAACCATTATGGTGCATTAATATATATTTTTCAAATACGGAGGGGTGGGATGGAAAATCACGAGAAGGCTTTTCCTGCAGAAAGGTTTACTTTGGGTGGAAGGATAAGAGAGCTCAAGGGAAGAAACTGCATTGACTTTTGTAATGACTTGCATTCCAGCTAAATAGATCTCACTATCCTAAAACCAGTTTCTGGGCTGATGGGTAATGCTTGGTTTTGATGACATTGTATTTAAGAATGTGCAGTGTGAAGAATACATTTCTTTTCCTCTTAATCACCAGGATATCACTAATGAATTCATTCAACTCTTGGTACCATGTTTTGTGAAGGTTGTTGAGGAGGGAGAGTAACACAGCAGGAACCCAGTGCCTTGAAGGTGATATGAATGTCAGATTTATGTGGTGATAAGATACATTTGGCCTGTATCCTGGAAAGTACAAACTAAACAAGATTGCTCAGTTCTAAAGCTTTCTTACAAAGGCAGAGGCAAAGGAAAACCGACCTTTTTAACCCAAGGTCTTCCCAAAAGTATTCAAAACTTTCTGGGGTAGTTTGGGGCTAATTTTAAGGAGATATGCTTGGCTTTATTTTTTTGGTTAAGAAATTATACTTAATTTTAATGAGAGAGCTCAAACAAGGTAAGTAGCATATGAAGCTTGGCAGTTTTTTATCTACTAAGGTAGAAGAAAAACCATGCAGGTACTCTGAGGCAAGTTGCATATCTTCTGTTTTTATTCCTCTGCTTGCTAGCTAGTGAGTGATAGGCTGGGAAATGCAACATCATCTATTTCTTTTGTGCTCTTGGTTACCATAGAGCATATGCAACATACAGCAAAACACAAACATTTCCTGCTTTGTTTTCTTGGCAGTTTTCTGAATTCAGTATTTTGGAATTAAAATGAAATATTGTGAATCAATGTAGAGCACACAGAACACCTCGTTTCTTGATCCTCTGATGAGCATTTTTAGAAAAAAACTGCTGAAATATGCATCGTAATCAATCTGATGAACAACCAATGGAGAAGGCTTTTAAATATTTAAGAATCTCTGTGTTGTAGAGAATAGCACAATTTTTTTAAATGAGACTACAAGTTCTTATAGACCGTCAGAGTAGTCCTCCATAGAAGAATTTTGTGCCAGAAGGCTTAAAATACCTAATCCAATCTGACCTAAGTTGGAATCTGATGTGGCCTCCCTGAAGTACATCGATAATCTTATTTCAGCTCCCAAGAGTGACCGTTGCTTCCCTCCTCCAGTGAGACTTGCTCTCGATTGCCCTGTGCATCTGCCTCAATTTCCTCTGTTATTCTTGTGGGAAATATTTCCCTAATTGCTTGTAATTTCCCCCCAGTCATGAATGACACCTTCCTCTGTGTCTTGGAGAGCAGCCTCTGGCCGGCACCCACCCACAGCTCTCCCAGGCCCACAGCCCTCTGGGTTTGGCATCACTCTGCTCCGTGAGCTCCTGTGAACTCCCCAGCGTCACAGGGTAATCCAGCTTTTAAACAAAAGGCATAATTAATATTAAAACACTCTGAGCAAGAGTGCAGCTTTGTAAATAACAATTTGTCATTATAGGAAGTGGCTTTTGCAAGGCTTGAATAAGGTAATATTTTTGGGTGATGCTTCAGTGAAGAGGTTTTCTGGAAATCTGTGATTTACCTGTTACTAATATTGTGCTATTTAACAAGCAGGAAGCAGTGTGTGAGAACAATAATAGTAATCTTAGTTAGAATGGTTTTGATGAAAGTACGCTTTAATTCACTAATTATGGCAGCTAAAAGGCATTTTTACATTCAGTGTTAAAATCAGTGTATCTGTATTTTTACCTCACTCTTCCAGCTGCAGAACTCTTTTTCTAACATGTTTTTAGTCATGTTATGCAAATGCCTGTTTAAATTACTAGGAGTATTTGTTTTCTATTTCTGCCCTGTAAAACATAATTTTAATACAAGTTATTTGTGAAATGCACATTGTAAAAGGAAATAAGGTTTCAGATGGCATTTCTATGATAATTTTACTGCAAATGTTGACCATGTTTTTGTATTTGTCTGTAGAAGGTAATGCAGGCTGTACATAAGGCATATTTCAAAGATCTAATATTGTATGTGACTAAATTAGTGAAGTAGCGTTGGCTTCCCTTTGAACAGTTAGTCTGGCACTAATCACACGGAGTAAAATAGATCACTGCCTCGCGTTCATTTTGTGGGAGGCAGTTGCTGTGGCACACTGAGCTGCACCGAGCCCTGCTGCAAAGATCCAGTGCCCTTTCCCAGCTCTCCCTCCCAACTGTGCCTCCCCGGGGTCTCGGGGTGTCCCCGCTGCTGGGGGAGCCGGGCGCTCTCCCCCAGGATGAACAGGAGTTACAGGCTGGGCAGCCGAGCCTGTGGAATGCACTCGGCTGGCACCACAACGAGGGTGTAATGTATGTAAATAGGGGGTAGCAAATGCATGAGCAAGTGAGTCAAGGTGAAGGATGTGCTGAATACCGAAAAACTGACTGTGGTGCTCCGCCAGTGCGGGGAAACTTGGGAAGCTTGGCGGGGTCTGAAGGGGTGAGCCCCCCGGAAAAGTGCTTTGTGAATTCCCAGCCAAAACCTTCGCCCTGCCTCATTACATGCAAAGCTGCAATTAAAATCACACTTTCCACTTTAGATTGATTTGCTTAATAAAGTAAGGTTAGTTGCATTTAAAAAATGTATGGGCAAGTTTGCTGCATGTGGGGAGAATAACGGATATTGCTGGCAAGAGATTGCTCTTAATAAAACATCTCCATTTCAATGGCACACTGTATTTTTATTTGGCTTGATCCTCAGCTTCTGAATCCAAATGGAAATTTTTTAAAACAAAAAGAGGATTCTGGAGGTGGTATCCCGTTGTTTGTGTCTCTGTCGCACTTTTCCATCAAATGATTTGTACTAGACTGAAGTTTGACGAACCCGCTGTAGTGTCACGAAGAAAAAGCTTCCTCATAAAATCAAAAACATATAGCAGATGCATGTTTTATTGAACACGACTAAAAATAGCGCTTTAAACCCTTACTCTGTCTGTAATGCTCTTTAAGTATCTTTTGAACACTGCCTTCATTATTAAGTCTCTGAGCTTCCGAAATAATTTTCTGATTCTTTCTCTTCCACAGACCTTATTTTTCAAAACAGTTGATGTTTGTTTCCTGTTTTGCATGTGTGTGTGGTGAGTGAGTTGTCAGTCAGCTGTTGACTCTTTGGTCGTGTTAGACAAGATCCTAAGCCTACGTCTGTAAGCAAATTCCAGACCCAGTATCATGAATATATTTCGAGATTCTTTAAGAATCTTAATAGAAACTAAAATGAAATATTTTGCCTGTTGCTGACTCAATGATCAAAGTCAGAGTGAGGGGAGGAGAGTTTTGTCTCTGCCTGTTGTCACCCCCATGATGGCCAGTGTGATTCAACCTGCACAGCCCTTCTGGCTTCTCCTTGCCTTTGCCCACTACAGAAGAAGGTGAAAGCAAGATGCAGCAAGACTTCTGGATTGACAAAAGCAGGGAAGTCAAGAGGTGCTAAGAAAGTGAGGACCAGGAGGTGATATAAACCAGCTAGTAGGAAATATTGAGTCAAGATTATTTTTTTTGGTAGAATAGAAAATTGAATAAATATTTTTTACAATTGAATATGTTATTGGTCTTGCATGACATTATAAATAGCAGTTGCTGAAACATGACATGCAGAGCTACAGTTTTATGTCATTGTGGTTTGAAATACAGCTAAAAATGGCAGGTCTTTGGCTTTAAAGGATTCAGCTCAAATATGACATTTCTTCCCTTCCTGAAACCTTCCTGTTCCTGAGAGACATCAAGAACATGTTGTTCTTTTCTTTTTCTTAAATGGAGTTTAGTATCACCAGTGACACAAGACTCGTTTCTCTTGTTGAATTCTCCATCAGGCTGATGGGTGCAAGCTTTCAGCACTCATTTCTGGCTTTTGCTTTTGGCTGTGCAAATTAGAAATACGTTTTGCCTTTTTTTTTTTTTTTTTTTTTATTTTCTACCCATATGGGTTTTTGTTTTGGGGGGG
>NW_016690333.1:1556202-1568454 GCF_001604755.1 Lepidothrix coronata | reverse complement strand
CTTTTTTTTTTTTTTTTTTTTTTTACTTCTAGCCTTGCAATGTGAATAAACACTGGTGCTACTCGATCACAGAACAGGTTAGGTTGGAAAGGACCACTGGAGGTCATCTAGTCCAACCTCCCTGTTCAAACAGGGTCTCCTAGAGGGGGGGAACACTGAGGATTGTGTCCAGATGGCTTTTGAGGGAGGAAGATTCCAGGAAAGAAGACTCCATGCAGCTGCCTACCTGTACACACAAAAGCAAAGGGGTTATATGTAAAAATTATTTTTTTTTCTTTTCTTACAGATTGCAAAAAAATAAACCCATCTTTTTTTAAGAAAGAAAAAGAGTAAATGAAAAACAGTTATCTTGTAGAAAGCTGTCTAAACCAAGACTTGTGAAGCTTTGTGAGCATGGGCAGGGTGAGAGCAGCTCTGACCTGTAGAGTTTGCAGCTGTTTAGCCTGGGAGGGCTTTTGGGTGTGCTGCTTCCACTCCCATTTCAATTTGGGATGAGTCTTATGACTCTGATAATTAATTTATAACCATCTGATATATTGCTTTCTAGCTTCCATAGTTTCACAACAAAGTGTCCTTGGACAATGTGAAGGTACTTGTCCTCATTCAGGGCTGTATATGTGCTTTATAAAAAAATCTTAATTGTTATATTACATATGCAAATGAAACAAACAAACAAACAAACAAACAAACAGATATCTACCAAGACAAATTAGCTGGAAAATATTTAATTTTGGAGCTAAAGGGCTAAAAATAAATGACACATATCCTTTAAAGAAGTTTTCAAAAAACCGAGTCTTGATGTAAAGTGAGTCTTGATGTAAAGCAAGTGATTACTTGCAGCTAGATCCTTGCAAGTAATTTTGATTGGAAATGTGTAAACACAGGAGTCTGTTCTAGAAGTGCATGAAACACTGTAATGCTGCTGCCTCTGTGCTGCAGGACAGGGGGAAATGAAACTAAATTTGGATTTGCCATCTTTCTCAGCATATTGCAGACTGATCTGGCTGAATGGAGCCCAGAGTCTGAGTCTCCTAAGAGTGGATGATATATTAAGACAAGAGTGTATTACGCGGTAAGAGATTAACAATGAGTCTGAAAAGGTATTGTGAATGTTAAAATCGCACTGACTAAAATATACTGAGGTTAAAATACAGGGTAACTTTACAAATCACTATTAATTTCTTTGGCTTTCATTGCAATAACATTGATTTAATTCATTAGATTCCTTTCTAAATCTATATTTCAGTTTTAGAGTTGTCAGTTTCTGTTAATGACAATTTTGCCCATCTGTTCTAATACGAAAATGAGGCTTCATGCAGGAGACATGATAGATCTCTAATAGTTGAAGAAGTAAGAATCTTAAAGGTATTTCATTTGGATTAGATCCACTTTGATGTGATTCACCCTTGAAATTAAGCTGAGTACTAAAAACTTTTAACTGTATAATCAAAAAACAAAAGTGTCATATCTTGTCATTTAGGGCCCCGTCTATTTCATAATTTACAGAAAAAATTTCAAAACATTCCCACTCATTCTCTTTCTAATGACAGAGCCATAATTTTGGGTGTCAGCATATCAGAATTCCACTGGATGTGATTAGAATAAGAATTAGTTTCTTTAATTTGGCCATTCAAATAGTAGTATGACTACAGCAAGTCATTTTGCTAAGCCAGCCTTTGCTGCCAGGCTGGGTTACAACTTCTGCTTCAATCCAGGTTTAAAACTCCCGTTCCTCACCCAGGTCAATCTTCTGAAGGGGTAATTTTTCAAAGCAGTGTGTGAGTCTTAAGCACACAAATCCAGTTAGCAAATAACAAGATTATGTTCTGTGCACTGCTTTAAAAATTTACCCTAATATCCTAGAGATAGGAGCACAGTTGTTGCACATACTGAGTACGAGGTGTAATTTAAATTGTTTTTAGTAAGCAATTCTCTGCATTTATGCAATGCAATGTTGTTCTGGGGAAAAAAATGCCCAGCTAATTATTCTGTCTAGAAAAATAAACACATCCATTAAAGGCTTGACTACATATTAATGGATGACCTTTCTAACCATAGTGTTTTCTTTGCAAATCTTCTAGAAAATTCTTTGTGCATTAAATAACATATGGAATTGGATTTTGTCTTTATCACTGAAAGTTACCAAACGTACCCTGAGTCAAACTCAGCACATTTAGTGTTGCCTTGTAACAAAGGAGATGGTTCCTATACTGTGCATCATTACTGCTTTCTGTCTCAAACTTCTCTTGAAATTCAGAGTATAGCTTCGAAAATCAGACTAAAGAAGCTCCTACAGGACCAGATTTCTAATTTCTAAATACAAACTACTGAAAATTTAGCTTTTCAAGTGTAATACTTCTAACAAATTAAAAATCAACAAAAATATTATGCTTCTATGTTACCTGTTCAAGTGTATAGAATGTACAAAAACTTTAATCAAATACTCAGGTTTGCTCAGTTTTAAATTGTGTTAGTTTAATAGTTTCTATTCTGCTGTTTATATTAATGACATATTCCCATCTAAATATATTGCAGTGCTGAAAAGCCATCAAAACATTTCTAAGGTTGAATGAGTGCAGTTGCATTCATGATTTTTTAATAAAATGATCTCTTTCTATTGAACTGCTTCTTTTTTTTAACAGAGATTGAGATTGTATAATATATATATACATAGTTATAGGAGCATTATAAATACAAACTGCAGCTTCATTTACTGTCTGAATATTTGATTTCAGTTCATAGCTACACGGTGGGCTGAGAAATGTGAGTTACTGTACATAAAATATGAGAGCAAAAGAAAGAAGGATAAAAAAATGAGAGATGGAATTGATTATTTTTTTGCATATTGATTAAAAGTCTTATTATTTGAAGAAGCAACTGATAATTTGCTAATAGTGATTTTTCCAAGAACTGATGTTTATAAAAATGATTTTCATCTATTCTCCTTTTCCTCTTTCACAGTCCAGTTTATATTCTCTACTTTTTAATTCTTGCCTCTTTTGCAGGCATTTGATATTTGTAGTATACATATAAAAGCAGTTTGATATTGGCTAAATTTGGGCATAGTCGTGTTATGAATACGAACATCTGCAATGGAATTAAAAGCGGCATTCACCAAAATCCAAGTGCGAAGTATCCCAGTTAAGCATACGATTCTGAATGCATAATTTAGTTGCCATATTTTGTTTCTTTCCTCTGTGTGAAATGTTTATGAAATTCTCAGATTTATTAGGTATTTAGAATTTTCCTTTAATTTCTTACTGCATTTTTCTCTCTGTGCTTTCTGTGCCTGTAGTTAATCTGCGTGTGGACTGGTCCCATGTCATTTTATTTTGTTTCTATTCATGCTGGATGACTAGCCAGCCTATCAGGGATGTCAAATATTCAAACCAGCTGAAATTCAAGAACCTGCTATACTTGCTTGAGTTTAAAATGCTTTTTCCTACTGTCAAGTTAAATGGTTCAAATACTGGGGCACCAAATAGTCCTAAATAACACTTATCTTTAAAACCTGATGCCCTTGAATATCTTCCCCCCTCCCCCCCAAACACGTATTCTCTCTCCTTCCTATTCTTTTTTTTTATTTTTATGTTAATTGCTGCAGGAAGATTTGAAAATTCTCCGATTAAGTCTCTGATTGTATCTATCTCAGCTGGGAGTTGTTCAGGGAAAGCAAACATGAGAAAACAGATCAGATGAGATCCTTCTCCTGAACTGGTGACAGTCAAAAATTTGTGCATAACCCAGCTAGACAAAAACCAAACCCTAATATTCTGACGGTGACTGAGCTGGGGAGCATAAGGTGAATTCTTACCATGCACATGGAGTGATCTGTTTCCACATCTAATATACCAGAATTCCCCCCGTTTCCCAGCTGTGGCAATCCACTGCTGCCGTTTCAAGCAGAAGATGCCTTTTATTTCTTGTGGACACCTGGGCAAGCAAAACACACGTGCTGTCTGGCTGCTGGTGGCTGGAGTGAAACATCAGATGGGAATAGATGCTACCAAAGCTCTCACTCGGTGTGATGTCAGTCATCTGGTTCATGATGAATTAATTTTAAAAACAAGCTACAGAAAAATTCTTTTAATCCAAGAACCAGAAAGAAGTTGGTGTTTGCTCAGACTGAGGGCCTGAGTATGAATATAAATTTTTAAATTTGCAGTATGTTGCATGACTAGTTCATCAACTTAAAAGTGGTATCACTAGGTTGCCTTAGTTTTGCATTTAAAACTGTTATACTTGAAGAAAAGCTGTTCTTACGAAACAGTTAATTTAAGGCAACCATGCATACAATTTAAATATAAAATACAGTTCAGATGTGGTTTCATAGCAAATGTGATCTGTTTAGAAATATGCCCAATTCAGAAAGATGAAGTATGGTGTGAATTACATTATTTCATCACAGAGTTCTGGCTTTGTCCTGTTGCAGGTCAAGAGCTTATCCAGGTTGTCAAACATGTTGGCATCTGACTTGCTTCCCTCCCAAGAGCAGAAGCACCACCTTAAACCAGGTTATCTTCCTGCATCAGCTATTTACATAGACTAAACTTAGATACTCTGGCTGCCCTTCTGCACCTTCCTCCCACGTACAAACACAAGAGGGAAGAACGAGGTTATCAGGTGGATAAAATGGAAATAAGTAGCAAAATTCCCATAGATCACTGATTGTCTGCTGTTTCACTCTTAATATTTAAGTAAGAACATGATATCTAGAATTTAAGAAGAGCTGAGTGACAGTTGCTGGTTCTCATTGTGTTTACAGTTTAGGAAAGCTTTCAAAGCTCTACCCACAAGTCAGTCCAGAGGTGCCAACAGGAAGGTTTTATGCCATAGCGTGGATTGAATATGGTAATATGAGCTGTGCTCCTAATAGTGCTGGTAAACAGACTGTTCTAATCAGATTCAAATGCTAATATATATAAAATCTTTACCCATTTAAAAATAATAAAATATTTTGCTTCAATTAATTCTGATTGTGCTAGTAGAACATACAATCAACAATGTTATGCAAATAGTTATTTTTGCAGTTGAAATCAATAACTTATTTTCTTTTGTAATACAAAAAAATAGAGAAAAGGGGTTATTATTAATTGCTTATAAAACTAAATCTTTGTGTGGGAAGCCTGCAGGTATTAATCTCATTATCAAGACTTTCCTTCAAAGTCTGTATGACCATTATTGTTCATGATTCGACCACTCTAGAAATCTTGCCATAGACTCCTATTTTGAAAGTATTTATTGGAAGCTGAATGAAATTAGTTCTTTATGAGCTAAGTAATTGTAAAGTTACATTATCCTGCGGAAAGAGATAACTGATAAAATCTGACAATTTCAATTTTAAAACGGCTGTGCCTTGCTACACTGAAGTCATGATAACCCTCATATTTATAAATCTATAGCTTACTGGGTGCACATACATAGTCATGAAGTATCAGTTACGTTACTGATAAAGTACTTTAAACATTGATTATAAAATAACCTGTGTTAACAAAAAGTATATTGCTTGCTCATGCATACGTTATGGCTTGCTTCATTTGAGTTACTGTGTCTCTAATTCCTTTTTTCATTTCTGTTTTATTCTCTTGAACAGCCGTTGTTCGACTTGGTGTGACCCGTAAATGGGAGAAGCTTTGCTAATTAAGCTTTGATGACACCCACACACCAGCAAGATTCTGGGCTCCTGAGGAGGAACAAGGGCTCTTTGGTAAGACTTGGTGCACCTGAAGGTCTTGCAGAAAATTTTCAGTCTCTGTTGAGAAGAAACAGATAACAGCACTGAATATAGAGATAGTCCAGGCTAGGAATATAAGCAACCAATGCTGCTCACTGGTCTCCTCCACACAGGTCTAAGGGCCATACCCTACCCCTGGAGGGCTTGTAGGTAGTAAGGAACTCTTGTGGTCATAGTTTCTCACAGTCCTTAAGTGACTAAGGTGTCTTCTTTGTCACTGGCCATGTGGTGTCCTGGGTGTGTGCCCTCAGCACCCAAGGGAGACATGTCTATGGTGTTCCCACTATCTTTCGAAGACTTACCTTCTCTTGCAATCCCCCTTTCCTCTACACCTTCAGAAAGTAATCAGGAGCATGTAGTATCCCCAAACAGGGCTGCTAGGTCTCCAGCAATGAGGTTTGACCCACGCTGGGATAGTTATTGATCTTCTTTACCCTTGCACATGGTTCTGGATGTACAGTGCTGGTCCCGTGCCTGTGTGGTTGCCTTTGAAGCTGTGCCTGAGGCTGGCAAAGCAGGATGGAATTTCATCTCCGAAATGATGAGCTGGTTTCTGCTTTATTCACAACCAAATTGCATACAAAGAGATGATTCTTTCACAATTTTGTTACGTGTTTTTCAGCAAGGGAAAATTGACAAATCTAGAGTATAATCATCATAGCTTCCATTCATAACAGGAGTATCTAATGCCCAGGGTGCATTCTGTGGTAAAGACCACTGGTTTGAACAGAAAAAAACCTCAACCACTGAGTCCTCAGGACAACTCCAGCACCATGCAAAGCAATAATCTGTGTTCTGAAAGTATGTATTTTTTAAAAATCCCATCCTTTTCTAGAGATTTGCCTTATATCACAGCAGACTGTCCAAGGTGACATAAAACATCCAGCAAATCAGAAGCAGCCATTCCATTAAAATTATGTCTCTTTTCCTGCATTATTTATATATTAATCCTTGTGGGTCCCTTCCAACTTAGCATATTCTGTGATTCTGTTACATATATATATATATACATACATATATATACATATATTTAATATATACATACACACACACGTATAGTGGTGGAATCACCATCCCTGGAAATGTTCAAAAAGTGAGCAGACATGGTACTTCGTGGTGTGGTGGTATTTGGTTGAAGGTTGGACTTGATGATCCGAGAGGTCTTTTCCAACTTGAATTTCGATTTCGTGATTCTCTATGTGCATATTGTGTATGTTCTGTCAATGGGCCTGGTCTGGTTTTTATATGAAAACACACAGTGCCAAGGTCCTAACCCCTTGTTGTGCATAGGGTTTGCTCACATAATTTTTTGAGGATGCAGATATTAATGCCCATTAATAAATTAATATCCATTACCACAGCAGGTTTCATTATGGGCTCTGTCTGCCTCAGTGGCACCATAGGAGGACAGTGCCTTGCTGGGCCAGACTTGGTCACTTTTTCCATGGGACTGGTAAAAAACTTCCCGGTTTCCCTGTCAGTTCCTAAAATATAATAAAATAAATACGGAAATCTCCTCAGTTTATAGTTTCTTTTCCCAATTAGCTATGCTGGGGTGTGGTTAACACAAACTAATCATACTCCAGAGTGCTAAAATGTACATGGTGCAGCGGAGTGCCTCACGTCTCCTGGGGTGTGATTATTTAATGATAATGATGCCCCCTGCAGAGGCACCTTATTGCTCTTTTGCAAAAACAATCTTTATTGAGGGGAATTAATTGCATTGTTGTTGATAGCAAGAAATAAGTTAATATTTTGAAATGATCTTTCTGGTTTGCACAGCTTAAAGGGATGTTAGCACAATTATGTCAAATAAATGACCTGCTTTGAAAGTTTCTCAATATATTAGGTCTGGATTCCAAAGCCACTCTGAATATATGTTTTCTCTGAAGATTTGGTTTCACTGGGAGTCTTGAAATGCTGAGAAGAGTTAATCTCTCTGTTCCATGGATACCTTGTATTGCTGCCTAAAAATTGATCTCTTCAGGGTCACTGACTGTTTTCTACTTAGAGGCAAATTTGCAGTTACACTGGATTCCCACAGCATATTTACTCTATGCAAAGTATCTGAGAGCAACTTTTATGGTAGGGTTTTTAATTAGTGCGATGTATAAAAGCAGCGAAGTTAATAAGGATGAAATTTGCTGGTGTGCTGACTTCTATGGAAGGCAATTGCCTCAGAGTCATGGTCATAGCCTAGTCTTAAATATCCATCCATATTATTGCACTGATGCTACATAGATTTTAGAAGGCGCAGCTCACAGCTCCCAACTGGAAAAGATACAAGCAGCAACATATACTTTACGTACTCCTATCTACCCACTAATTTATCTCCAGAATAATCACTAATTTACTTATCTCAGTGCTAATGTTTGCTACAGTAGTTTGGGTTTTGTTTCTTACTTTATGGGAGTCTTTGCATCATTTTTATCACCTGCTTGCTTTTTTTATACTAATGGTTCAGTACATCAGCATTACAGTAATAATATAGGTATATATCCATTGTAAAATGATGATTTACTGCAGCAGTGTGGATGTATTTACCATGTGTGCGGTGCTGCAACAAATGAAAAGATCAGAAATATGTGGTCCTGTGTCAGCATATGTGTAGGCATGCCTGAATGTGTAAGCATGAACAAAGCAATGCCACTTGGTGAAGTCACCTGCAGTGGTATTCACTCTGTGTATGGGACTGCAGAGGAGGAGGTGGAAATCCCACTGCAGGCAAGCAGGAGCTCACAGGCTCCATTTCTGTCTCTGTAGCTGATCCTGGCCGAGCTGACTCCTTGCTCCTGCCGGTCCCAACATCATGTGGATGTTTGAGTAATGAGGGGATTTTATTGCTTTCAGGGGGTTTGGTGTGCTCCTGCTTCTTGCTGGAGGTATGTGATCTCTGCTACAACTCTGGATGGGTGTCCCATTCCTGCCCCTCTGAGAAAGGAAATGGTACACTCTGAAATACTGTTTTGTGAGGAGTGAACATCATTTTGCCTTTGAGAGTTTGTGGATCATAGGATTGTTGGATAATTCAGGCTGGAAAGCAAATCAATCTCTTCTCACATCTGTGTGTGTATGTGTGTTTTTCCCCCCACTCCAGTTCTCTTAAGGAACTACTCCAGTAACTTTGGGAAATGTTCATATCATTGGTCTCTTCAAGGGAACTACCATGTGCAAATATTCCATCATTTGTGTGCCTAAAGCCCAGACCTATCTGGGTCACTTCTGAGAAATGTTTCTAAAATGATTCTAAAACAATTGATGTGCTTTAACAAAATGGAAATTCCAGGTTAGCTACTCCTCAAAGGTGTGGATCTGTTTGTACCCAGTCTAGCAGGCTTTGTGGCTGAAGTTGGTCCTCTGCAACTGGTACTAAGGTTTTTGCAGTGAAACACTTTCATCGAACATTAAAGTTCTTGAGAGAGACTGGCACGTGACCTGTCTCAGTCCTCAATAGCTTCCTCTTGGATGGGTTGGGACAACAACATCTGGTCTCCTTTATTGCTACTGCTCTTGGCTTTGGCCATTTGTTTATACACCTAGACCACATAATAAATTCAATTTACAACTAGGTCCCCAACTTCTGCAGATTCCTATGCATTCTTCAAAGTCACAATTTCTGGTTACATCCCCAAAGTTTTTTGGTACCTGGATAATGTCCATTTAAAGAAAGGTTCAGCTGATGACTGCTTTCAGACTTTTCACTTTTTTATTTGCTTTAATTTTGCTTGTATAGAAATCATTTCCATGTACACAATTCTAGTGTTAGTTAAGTAGGATTGGCTCACCAATATACAAGCAGCCTGCCTTTCATCTGGATGAAGCCAAGATCTTGGATGAGCTTCTACATTAAATAGAAAATATTAGATCTAGATAAACTAATTTATGTTATGTGAAGACTGGTTGCTTCCTCTTCAGGGAATGAATGGGTATTCTGATTTTTTTTTCCATCTTTCCAGCTGGAAAAACAGCTGAATGTGGAGTTGTTGAATGTAGGTTTCTTATTTTCACAGAAGAAGTATGGACAATTACATCATGCATTTAAATTATTTCAGCTCCTACAAAATGAGAAGCACATTTGATTTGTCTTCCATTAGCTGAATTGGTAATAATACTATTTAAAAAAATATTTTTCTCTCTTTTTAGACCTGTATGACAAGGTCAGTTGTTCTCCAGAGTCTTGTTTTAATTGCTTTGATAGGTAGAGAATTAAAAAATTGAAGCTTTCAGGGATGTGAGGGGTGTTGACAGAAAGTCAAGGAAAAGAATGTGCCAAAGAGCAGCAGAAATCAGGAAAAGCAGTACAGGTGGTGGAAGGGATGGGATAGATAACAAAAGAAACTGAGAGAATAGACATTCCACAGTCTTGCAAGGAGGCAAGGGAAGGCAGGAGGGATTGGCAGGGGGAGACTGTCCCTCCATCATCCCTGATCCGCCTGTTTTGTGAGCTGACAGTGCCACATGTATGTGAGCAGGAAACATGAAATGGAATAATCTGATATGAAGAATCAGCTGAGTCCTCGAAAGCAAAAAAAGCAACCCGAAACCTGAAGGGGAGGAATTGGCTCTTCACCCACCCAGGTTCTCTGTTGTTGGGTGTTGCTGCCCAGTACCAGGCAAGTCAATGGGAAGGAAGATCCCACCCATGTCCCACCTACCTGAGTACTGGGGTCACAGCCTTTCAGTAACAAATTGCTGCTCTGAGCAGTCTCCTGAAAGATGGTGGTTACAGAAACTAGACATAGTCCCTTGGAAAACACCTATGATTGGCAGAATTTATGTCACTGAATGCCTAGGAAGTTGTCAATGATGTTGCTGTGGGTTGCACAGTGCTTGGGAAAATTGTGGTTTGTTTTTGTCTGGTTTTATTTGGTTTGGGTTTTGTAAACTGTGGAAATCAGGGAGAGAATAGTTTTTAAAAAAAAGTTAGAACAAGTATTAAGAAAAAAATTAAACGAACTTTTTAAAGGAATCTTTTTAGAAGATGCCTTTGTTGGGAAATGCATGCCTTGTCTTTACTGTAAGTCTCCACTGTTTTTCCTTTTGCCTTTATCTTGGATAACAAGCAGAGCTGATCAGCAATTTCCCCATGAAATAGGAATAATAAAGCTATCTCCACCCAATTTATTGGCAGTGTAAGTGGATACTGGGTATATCTGGAACTCCTCCTCTCTGCTGGTGGTGGTAGTGGACCAGTGCTTGAGGGTGCTAAAAACCAAGACCTTCTAGGATAGGAAGGGCCATCCTGGGAAAAACAGAAATCTCTTAAAAGCTGTGTTGTATACATGTGGGTTTGTTTAATGTGTGGCATATAATGCAGTTAATCTCCTTACAAAGTCATTGCTTAGAGAGCAATATGAAAGGAAATCCTGATAAAAGGCACCAGTGTAAATTTGACATTGCGTGTACCAGTCAGCTTTGTGTGTTGTAATTGGAGGGGACAGAATAGTTGTTTATTCAGAGGGGAGAATGATGCTATAAATTTCAGGTATGAGATTAGAAAATAACTAGACTTCATTTTGAAATCTCCTTTCCCCTTTATTCTTTTTCCACAGTCCTTGTTTGAGCTCTTTGCAAAGGAGAGAGAATCACTGATCCTGCTGTGTATGAGGGAGTGGGAAGCAAACACAAATGGGGGAGGCAAGAGCCTCTGGACTCCAGATGTGATGCTCTGCAAGGCTCATGTTGCCCCGTCTCCAGCAGCGATTCCTCTGCAGGTCTCATTAACCTTGTGAAATTGGGCAGGAAAAGGCCAAGAGCATGGTTTTTCCAGAGTCCTTCCACCTGCTCCAGGCTTCGGAAGAGGGATGGGGCTGTGGGACGGGGCTCGGTGCGTGCAGCCAGCCAGGGACACTGCCAGGACTCGTCGTGAGTATTCGCACCGCGTCCGCCGCGGAGGAGCCGTGCTCTTGGCTGCCGAGCTGGGGTGCCCTGCAAAATATGGAAAATGCTTTCCAATCAAGAGAGAACTCTGTATGCATAATAAACGTGTGATTTTTCTGATGGCTACGTACGGCAGAAATGCTGAAGAATAGTCTGTGTGCCTTGTCAGAGCACTTAAGTTAAATAGGGGCACTTTGCATCATTGTTTTGATCTTCAAAATAAGGGAAAATTGAATGCAAAGAGCTGTAGGGAACTTTCAAAGGCACATGAGCAATTAGGAGCATAAGTCCTTTTGGGTGAATAATCACTTTGGAATATTTTTCTTTTCTTGTATCCTTAACTCCCCTCAAAGTACTGACAGCAAAATAGGTCTGGGAAAATATGACTCCCTCAGGCTTGTCTGTCCTGTTAGTGAATCTCAATGTTCCAAGGCATTTTGGATTTCCTCTTCTCTGCTGATGGCTACTTTTTATGGTTGGTAAAGTAAAGATCTTTAATGTCCAGATACTGATGAACATCTTTTTTGCTGGAAGTCTGTCTTCAGGTCTTTCTGTAAGAAGGTTGGTGTGATGGAGATTGACAGGTATAAATGGTGCATGTCTGTGTACATCATATCTGTATATAAGTGTGTATGCCT
>NW_016690333.1:1448702-1551202 GCF_001604755.1 Lepidothrix coronata | reverse complement strand
CAGGATTCATTCCCAGTTCTCTTGACTATAACATATCAACCCTCTCGCTAACATCCTTAACCTCTGCCCTGAGAAAACTAATCATCTCTCTTGTTAGCTCAGTCCCTTTTAGAGATGGCAGTGCACAAAGCACACCAACACTTCTCTCCTGTAAGTAGCGAAGTGATGCTTCTCTCTACTTGGTTTGTTCCACAGCTTCCACACTGATTTGTGTTGTACAATTCAATCTTCTGAATCACCCTTAATGACATCTATTATCTAAAATCCATTGGGCACCACTACTTCACTTCATCCCTTAATTACACCACCTCTCTCTTTTCATACCTGCTCTCATACATACCCAGTCCCTGCCCTTAATGTCATCCTATTTCTCCTGTGCTAAGCTTCCAAGGTACTCATCCAGCAATGCAGGCTGCTGGCTCTGTCCTCCTGCAGAACCGCTGAGAGTGCTCGTAAAGAGTGTTTTCTTGCCTCCTTTCCTCAAACAAAAGCAATCCTTAGATTATAACAGGGAGTAGAGGAAGGAGTTATGGGTTACACTGCCTTAGAGGGGTTCTACCCATTCAATTTTAGACACTCTATTTCTACAGAGACGACTTGGGAATTTTGATGTTCAGATGTGCCTTAAGGTTCGTTAAAAGTTGAATTTACACTGAGATCCAGTGGACCTCCTGAAAAATCACAGCTTTTTTAGCCAGTATGTCAATAGACATTTTCTTCAGGGTGGAGAGTATTCCTGTTCAATCCTATGCATGGGAATTAATCACAATAAAGTCAGATTTCTAGTATATTACTACATTTCATAACAATGCAACAGTCAGCCATTCATCAAGCTCAATGAAGCATATTTAACTTTTCTAGAAGCTTCCCATTCATGTGATACTGAATTCTTGACTATTCATAATAGTAAAAACAAATGAAGCCCTTTCAGAGGGCAGATGCTGTACAAGGAGAGCTGGTTATTTAGAGCAGGAGTGATTTGGCAGACCTAGTATTGTTTGTTAGAGGGCTGTCCCACATAGGAGGTAATTTAGAAGTCATATTGTTTAAAATAATTTTTCCATAGATCCCCCTCCTCCGCCAGCTGAATGAATTTAAAGTCAGAATAGAGACCCATTGATTATCCTGGCTTCAAGGATCAGGAAGAGGTTAATTAGGGACTGCTAAAAAGTTCTCTGGGGCAGGGGTCATGTCTTTGTATGTATTTGCACCATGACTAATGCAGTGTCCCTCTGAGCCTACTGGAGCAGTGGGCTCCAGTACATATTCCATAATGTAAATAATATTAAATTGCACTTTAGAAAGTCTGTAAAATGGGTTTGATGGCAATTTTTAAATCTTTACCTTTTAAGAGCTGTGTCCAAATTTCTAGGGCAATTTGAATGCAACAAAAAGGTTGTTTTCTCACTTTGATTCCTTTAGAGAGTTTTCAACAGTGAAAGAGTTCTCCTGTACCGACATAAATATAATCTCAGACTTAGCAGGGATCATTGTGGGCTCTGTGGAGCCCTGTGGATCAAACCATCATGCAGACAGAAATGCTTATGGCTCTTTTTCTCAATGGAGCCAAGATGCACAAAGTGGAGGTACTTGAAGAGGTGAGTGCATCTTTCTGCTTACTCCGGGAGAAGTTTGGAACTGTGAACTTGGGGTCATAGGGAAGACCTATCCCTGATTCTTCTCTTGGTAAATTATTATCTGTATTTTGCAGACTACTGAGGAAATGAGGGCCCCACTGATGGCATGCAAACTTCTCCTATGGCATCGGGTAAGTGCAGGCATCACTGATGGTATGATGGTGGCATGGAGATGGGGAGGAATAGTGTCAAGTAAGTTACTGTAGGTGTCTGATGCTTTAGTTTTTTAGTGTTCCTGGTAACTCTTTGCATAGTCACAAGCTTATGTGCCCTTATGAAGGAACAAACAAGAAGGGTCATCAGGCTTTTAATGATCCTCCTACTTCCTACCCTAAAAAGAAATAGGGCAGCAATTGTGCCAAAGAGTATAAAATAATAGTTAGGGAGAATATATCTGTTTTTTTGCAACCTTTAAATTTACTCTGACGATATTCCTAAAAATGTGACCTCTACTATCCTGCTAGGGGCAGCCTTATGCATTTCTGTTCATACAGGCTTGCAAAATTAAAAATTCAGTTGTTTATTAGTCTTAAGAGCTTGAAAATGGTCTTCTAGATGCTGATACAAGCACAGATTTGTAATCCCAAAAAGATAATTCGGTTTTATAATCACCAAGACCTGATGTCCCTGCTTTATCAAACAGCATTCTAGTGATTAGTGACTTTCTTGATGCCTTTTATCCTCTTCCCAAGCCTACAGATAGTTGCCCAAGTAACTAATTTTCTTTTGATTCCTTGCTAAACTAGTAGCGTCTCCTTCTCTTTAGCTCTGGTGCAAAAAACATCCCCTAAAGTGAGAAGGTCAACAGTTCTCAAATCAAGATTGAACCATCACCCTTCTTCAGATACATCCTCCATATCTTTTCTATGGCTTTACAGCGAAACACTACAGGCTTTATTCCTCTTTGTCATCTTGTGCTTTGCTTGTTCCTGCAGGTTGCAATGTCTGTGTGCAATCTGCCAGTGGAGTCTAAATTATTTTCTCATCTAGCATGGCAGATGATGTCTGCACTTCCCACGTGGGTTTTGCTGTCCCTGGTACCTTTCTGCTTTCATTCAGATTGCTTTGGTCTGGGCCAAAAGGTGATTAGAGGTTGTGTCCACTGGCAAATTTGGCTTGCTTTCTAGGTTTCCTTGAAACTTGTGAACATAGCCAATACTCTGGGAGAAGACCTGCAGTTGGTCTGGCCAGCCACAGGCCCTCCAGGTTGTTCCAAGGTGTGTGGTAATAGGCAAAAAATCCAGTGTCAGTCATGGCTTATTACTGAAACGCAAGATGTAACTTGGTCTCTTCCTTCTCTGCTAAGGGGATTTGAGTTAGATACAGGAAAGAAAATAAAAGTGTCATTTTCTACAGGAAATGGCCCTCACGAATATGTCTCTGCTAATAATTACAGAGCTGGTTTTATTTTGTTCAAGGCACTGCCTCGGTTTTGGATCCACATCAAGAGTAGCATATGCTCTCCAAACTAAAATATGTGCATATCTGATTTTTGACAAAAAAATTTATTTAATTGATCTCTTCCTACCCTCTCCCCTCCCCCTCCTTCTCTTCCTGTCTTTTTTGCCCGTTTCTTTACTAATTCCATAATATAGTAAGCCCTCTATTATGAAAGAAATCCGAATTAATTTAAATACAAAATATAAAGAATTAACCTTACAGCAAAACAGATAACAGAAAAAAGAGATAGTTTTTCTCTGTCAAGTGACAGCCTTCTCGTTTATTATCATTTTAACAAATTAAGTTGCAAAATTGGCATTATTTCAGAACTGTACAAAATGTAATGACTCTATGAAATATATTGAATTTTTCAAGTATTAAGAATCCCTTAGTTTTGAAAATGAATCAGTGGAAATGATCCTTAAGGATCCAAAGTTTTCTGTGCCATTTCTATACTATGCCTGCACAAAATCTAATGGCATTTGCTGAGTTAATCCTGGATATTCCATTGTTTTGGTATTTGTACTCTATTAGTTAAATACAACATGTGTGAGAAAATCAAAGGGAAGAGCTGTTGTTAAAATAGGAGAAAATATTTATCCCTTAGATGTAAGAAATACTCATCACCCAAAATAAATCTGGCTTAAATTCTTTAAGTCTTAAATAAGTTTTAAGTTAAAATAAGTTTTCAATCTTAAAACTCTCTCCTCCTGAAAGTGTGTATTTGCACGTGTGCATGCACATGGGTGTGTGTCTGCGTGTAAGAGAACAGTGTGTACTAAAACTGGCTTCTTCTAAACCTTGTTTCAGGAACCTTGAATGCTGGTAAGTGGTGCCTGTCATACAAGCAGATCTGATTTATAAAGATATAATGTGTAGGACCAAGCAGTTCTGGAAAACATAGGGATGAACTTCACCTGTAGTGTATATTTCTCTTTCTTTTTTTTTTGTTTATTTTACTGATGCATGTGCATAAGCCTGGGGGACAGTGCAGGTGTAGCTGGAGTGCACCCGGTGCCAGTGGGCTCTTGGCAGAGGCCCAGCTAAGAAGAGAGCAGGGCAAGGGAAGGGCGTTTCCAAAGTGGGCAGAGGATGTGACCTGAGGTGGGAAATGCTGCTGTCTAATTTTCCAGCAGGATGGAAAGGAAGCCAGGGAGAGTCAGAGACCCCCCCCAGGATGGAGGCTGCTCTCTCATGAGGTCATCATCATAAATGTTATAACTCAGAAATATGAGTTCTTGTCAAAAATGAAAGGAGGCATGGATGTGGGAAGAGCCACATGAATGTTTCCCCCTCAGGCTTGCTCTCTTCTGACCTGTTCATGTGTTGTGTCACTTCAACTGTCCCTGTGCTGTGGGTCACTTGCAGAAAATTGGTGAAGCTGGTTCTGCTGCCTCGGTTGTGTGCATGATAATCTTGCCATTTTTTGCTCAGTCCTTGCCAGCATTTTCTCTCCACACACCCTCCAGAAGCATTACCTGGTAACATGCCTTTCCCAGTACCACCTCTGTTCTCTTCTCTCTCACGCCTTTGCCTGTCCTTCGAATACATCTGTGTCTTTGCCCTCCGAGAGAGTGCCCTTTTTTCTGTTGGCAGCCCTTGCATAGGTGTAGTGTGTTGTGCTGCCTCTCTTCTCTGTCTCACTCTATTCTCTTTCCTGCTGATGAGACCCATGTTGCTTTGGCAGAAAAACTAAAATACAGTAGTTCATCAATCCAAAATCCACGATGATGCACTTGTCTGACAGTGGGGGTTTGGCTGAAGGTGATTTTGACTATGAGCTTGACTCTTCTTTTCTCTTGAAAGTAGAAAAGAACTGCAAGACTTTATGTCTAATATAGATTTTAGAAAGGATTGAAATAAAAAGCCTGTCTTTATTGGTGGCCAGTGTAGACTTGACTTGAGAAGATACAGGGAAGAGCACTGTTGCTGGTGCCAGTGGATGTCCTCAGTTTGGAAATGGTGAGCACTTTGTGTCTCATTCTCAGGGGACACAGGGATTTCTATTCCAAAAGAAAAATGATTGTTGCAAAAAATCACTAACTGGTGCCTAGTGTCCTGCAGCATATCCAAAACAGAGAGAGATGTGGCTGCAGGAGAAATGCCTGTGTCTTTTACAGTTTTTCAGATGAATCTGGAGAATCTCATGTGACATTATAAGGGCCAGAAGTTCATCTATTCCAGACATGGTAACGAAACACATCAGGATAGGACTGTGAGCAGTTTGGGAGGGAGCCTGCTCCTCTCTTTTCTGTAATCCTCCATTTCAAAATTACTTAAAATGTTGTTGAAAATTTAGTTTTAAAATCAAGCTAATCTTGATCTTCTGTATAAAAATTCCTCTTTTTGGTAGCATAAAAGCTGATCTTGATGTCCTTAGGTGAAATGTACATTCCTTGCAATATTGAACATGATGGTCCTTGCCCTGCAGGCTTCTGCTCTTCACACTAGTAGTGTCTGCATGCTGTGAGCACTGAAATAATGGCAAATCATCTGGAAGCCCTCTGGAATCACTTTATCTTAAAAGGTCGTATTTAAGAGTAAAAAAATGAAATCAACTAATCCATTTGTAACTTCATCTGGAAAGGGTTGGAATCCGATAGAGAACAGACTCACAAAGACACTTGTGCACTTCTCATTTTGGATACTGATTTAGTGTGCCATGTTTATATCACTTTTACAGCCAACTGATGCCTAAAATCAAACTAAGCCATAGCAACAGCAGAGCAAACATCAAGGTAGGGATGATGTCTGAGCATGCTGATGGCTGGGAGAGGAGCCGGTGCTTCCCTTGAAGTTCCAACATCAAAGATGACGAATAACTCTCTTCTCCATGTTCCAGTTTCACACATCATCTGAGTATCCTTTGGCAGCAACAGTTGGCCCCAGCCTTGGAGCAGCAGCTGGTAAGTCCAGAGGCAGAGCTGTGATGCCTGTGGCATCAGATGTACTGGAAACCCTTCTAAACTATATTTTGAAGTTTCAGCATTTCTGTGGACCTAATTATAAGACATACATTGCAGTCCCAGGCTGTGTGTCTGATTATGCATGGGAGCATGGCTTACACCAGAGTGGAGTCCTTACTGGCTGTTCTTTAAGGAGAGGACGTGGCTGGCAGCGTGGGGTGACACAACACAGGTTTAGTCTGTGACCGGGCCAGGAGACTGAACTGTAGCTCAGATGAGCTGTTCCTGGCTTCTCCCTGGGTTTGCTGTGTGGCACTGGGCAAGTCACTTTTGCACCTCTGTGCAAAAGTGGTCCCATGATTAAAATGGTATTACCAGCACATGCTTTAAGGGCTTCTGGGTATTGGCATGTGTTGAGTACTTTGGGATCTCTGTTGACTCATGAAAGCATGAACACGTGTATATGTGTCTATCTTATATATATATAATGCATCTATTTTTTATATACACATATAAAAATATATACACCCATACACATCTCCTGGATATATTTGTGTGTGAATGCACATGCAGAAACTTTTGGTTATAACGGTATAATCTTGTATCACCGAGTCACCACATCTGAGGACTATTTTAGTTTTGTGAAGTGAGTTTCACCGGTTCCAAGTCCTGGCTTTCAGAAACCACAGTTAGTTTGTACCTGTACACACCTTCCTGGCCATTTTGGTGTGCTCCCTGCTGTTTTCTGTTGTGTTGCTGGCAGCACTGGGACGTGCCTGTGCAGCAGTTATGCAGCAGATTCTCAGGGAGGTTGTGTCCAGCTCTACGGCTGGAGCCTGTTCTGACACTGCATTTAGAAGTCTGGACATGATCATTTAATCTACCTAGTTGTTCAGTGTAGCAAAAAAGCTAACAATTCACTCATGTCTGAGGATACAAGTATTTAAAAATAAAGCATTTAACTTTAGCAGTGCCTTAAGAATGACCAGGAGATTGAAGGCAGCCTTAACTGTGGAAGACCCTAGGATTTAATATTGCAAAGTACAGGTGGTGACTGTTTGGAGACTCCTGTGAGGCCTTGAAACAGTGGGATGAATTGTACCAGCATTTATGCTGCTAAAATCCCTCATCATAATGGACAGGGCTCACTGACATAACAGTTAGATGTTCTTGGAGCAAGAGTGAAATTGAAACTATGATAAAACCCTGGAGCACTTAAATATTGTTTTCAGAGGGACCAGGATACCAGTAGATCACAGTAAAATTTGTTCATTGGATCATTTAGATGTGAATCTTCGGAGCAATGTCTTGGATTTAGGTAACCATTACATTTCAGTGAAAATTTCAGCCTGACTGCTCCAGATTCTGTGGAAAACTTTAGTCTGATGCTTTAGCCATGTAAAGCTCCACTTCTGTTACAGGTGTCAGTGAATAATAATAATAAAAAAATGGAGTTGTGCAATGCTGAATCTACGTAGGATTCTTCTTATACATTTATAAAATAAACCCTAATGGCTTTTTGGAGTGGTTATGGTGTAGTCTGTCAGTGTATATTAAGATTACTATGATATCACATAGCCTTTATGATAAAAGCATGCAAATTAACACAGAAATCTGTGGAACTTTGCATATTTTCCTGCAATTTAATACAAACAAGTCCAGACTCACAGAACCACGCGCACAGAAATTGCGTGTGCACGTTTTTGTGTGCACATTTCCGACCTTAACCAAGAGAGTGAGAGGGAGGAACAGCTCACATGGTTCAGATCTGCACTAAGGCCTGTGACTTGTCATGCCAAATGAAACACAAGGCGACTTTTGATGGCCAAGTGAGCCATCAAAAGGGTTTTTTAATGGAAATGCTGTCACACTGTTAAGTAGAGTACTGCTGCCAGGCATCACATCAATAATGCAAACTTTGGAAGACAGTCTTGCAAACTAAATAGCCAAGAATTCAGAAGTATTTCTATAAAGAAAACAAAGTAAAAAGGTGATCATTATGAAGGGGGGGGGAAGCCATCAAGTGAAATTTAATTGTGCATTCAGATTTATTGTTGCTGTCTGTTCCTAGTGCTGAAATGCCTGTTTACTTGCAAAGGACAGTTTCTTTCCATAATGAATCATAGTTATACTTAAATTAAGCACAGTAAAAGAATGGTTAATGTCATAACACGCTCACAATTTAACCTGGCCAATATTTTTATTGCCTTGTACAATAAACCTAACAGAGCACAACTTGCTTTTTGACTGGTGGAAAATCGGTTATGAACCGCCAGGGAATGACCAATTTTTCAAATGCAGCCATTCAGTCACACTATAGCCACTAATACTTTTTTTTTCCTGTACACTATTGCTGTTATAATCTTTTGAGGATATTTTATCACGGCAATAACCTCCTCAAAATCAGTCTTTACTGCAGTTAATGACTGGACAGCTGGAGCATTAACTGGCCTTGGCTTTGCCTCTAGCCATTAACTAACAAACCAGTTGTTATCTGCAGGTAACAACCAATTTCTTGTAGAATTTTCTTGATAAAGTGTTCACTGGATAAAAGTTGTGGGTTTTTCCCTCCTTCTTTCCTCAGCTAAGATCTAGCAAGTGCATGATAGTACATAAAGAATTGCTGAGAAGTAGCTCTGAGTAAGAGTCTTGTGAAAGAAGTTAAATTATAAACCAAAATCCATAAAATGTTGATTGTTTACTCCTGCCAGAATTTTTGTAACATTAATAAAAGATTGCTCTATTATATCTTGGTCACTTGGGTGCAGTGCACGGTCCTAAATTCAAGAGTGGACTCCGGGGGCTGTGACACCAGGTGCTGCAAGGGATGGTCCCCTGACCACATCACCACATGGCACAGCCTTCCCAGGGCAGAGACAAGAGGCAGCTGCTGGCCATTTAGGCAGAGAGAGATGTAAGAACATGGAAACTGCTCTTAGAGCACCTTTTATCTTTCAAGCAAATGCTGAACGAAGACACGAGTTTAATTCTGTATATTTTATACTAATAAAATGGGTATTATTTTTGAGGGCCTTCATAAAATTTTAGTCTCTTTGCTTGCAGTTCAAAGTTATGAAATGTTAACCTCTGTTTTGTTGCACCATTATTTTAAAAGTAGAGTTATCAGATTCAGATGAAATCAGTACATTACTGAGGGCTTTAAAGCAGAGATCCATGGCATCGTTAAATGGAAGCAGAATAAGTAAAATGTACAAATTAAACACTCGTAAAAAACCAAGCTCTATCATGCCATAAACAATGATGTTTTAAAACTCTTAATAGGCTTAATAACAGTTTATTATTTTACCTTAACCCTTTTAAATGCCTTGTTTTCTCCAGCTTTTATCTTGGTGGTACTGAGCTGTTAATACCACTTCTTAAATTTTCCCCTCTAGGTATATTTTCCAGGAGGGAATACGAAGAAAAAGAAAATGCAGCCATGCTTTTGCTTTTAAGAAACACAGGAGGCACTGTGCCCAAAAACCTTCCCTCAGCAAATATCTTGGCATCTACGGTACTTAGAGAGGATTCCTGAAGCTGAAGGTGAAAATCCTGAATCAGTAGGAGCTTGAATGACAGGTCGGTGTTTCTCAGGGATCAGGATTCTCCCACAGTGTCTGAGTTTGCAGCCTCCCTCACAGCTCCCATCCGCCCCCCACACAGGGACCATGGCTTGCCCTCCCTCCACCGTGGATTTTTTTATGTGTTTCCACATGTTTGCACTGGAGTCTTTTTGCAAAACATTTTACTGTCAACCAGGAAAAAAAATAAATTAATATCAGCCAGAATTTCTAACCAGAGAGTAAATTTCAAATTCTGTTACAGTTTGAAATTATTTTAATCTGGGAAGGTTTGGGGGGGATTCTTGGTGGTAAGGGTTTGTCTTGCACTTGGAATCACTGTGCATTTTGTGCATGTGCAAGTGGCTCCCTTTCTTTTTGGTGTACACGTAGAACTGTCTCATGCTATCAGAGATTTCATTTGGACATTGATGTAAGAATAGGCCCTTTTCATTGCATGTGTACTAACCACCAATATTAGTTGTGATTCAAGCATTTCTAGCATTTGAAGTGATCCAATGATTTTTAAATAATTCTTTATTTCATATGACTACTCCTTTAATCTCTTCCAAATTACTGAAAATGTAAGGCATTCTAAACAGTCCTGATCATTCTTCACTGCTTTGGCCCCATAAAGCCAATCTTTTCCAAAGTTAAGCACTTAAAAATTTGAAGTACTCCAATAAATTTAAATTGGCATATTCTGTGCATATCAATTGAGAATTATTAGAGCATTAGTGCCTAGGAGTGATGGCTGAGGGCATGCAAACCAGTTCATACATTGATTTTTAATGACTTTTTATTGATTCTGTGCTTTTTAAACTTGATACCCTTAGGTTGCCTCTTACATAGAGTTAACAGGTTTGTGATCACACACTAAGTTTGGAAGATGCATCTTTTTCCTTTTACACTTTTTATTTTCTCCTTATGGCTTATTATTACAAATTGCTTAGATACAAATAGCAAGTATACTTGGTCTGTGGCTTTAAAAATGGTGATTGTGACTTTAACAGGATATGGCTCCTCATGTTTCCCTGGTTTATCTGTAGACCAGGTTTCTGTTCCAGCCTTTAAGGGTCTCTCCACCCCTCAGTGTGAGCGCTCAGTGCTCACCAGCAATGATGGATGCTCTAGGCCTGCCCTGGCAGGAGAAATAGGCTTCCTAGTAATTTTTAAATGTCAATCTTAATTTGTTGGACCAAGATATTGTAGGTGTCATACAGCACGAAGTGAAAATGTGCCTTAGTACTTTTACATTTTGAAAATTTGTAAATTTGTATTATGAAATACACAGATCTCTGCTCTTTATGTATTTCCACCGTGTGTATTAATACTTTGGTATTGAGCTGTTAACCAGCACATTGTCAGTGCAACCTGCACTGGTGCTAACTGGGGCAAGCAGGTATCATACTGGTGACTGCCTTCCTTTGGAGAAGGAAGAAGGCTGGGGGTGGTGTACAGGCACAGAGGAAGGGCAGGGAGACCATTTATGGCACGACTGGTCTGGCCTGGGCTGGCAGGCTGTGGGGGGCCAGAGTGGCAGCTTGGGGACATGCCTTCCTGATGGATCAGGATGGCTTGGGGAGGCACCACTTGGAACCAGCTACACCACCACCCTTCCTTGAGTGTGAGATGTGCTTCTTCCAAAGTTTTCCTATGCGGGTCATAACAGGACAAGTGTTATGGGAATATTTCTAATAGATTCAATTTTTGTGGGTTTTTCAGTGCTTCTCCCCTGCTGCTTGGGCTGTGTTGTGTGAGCTTTTTCGGGAGGCAGTGATTCCAGTTCCATTTCGCAAAGAACCAAACGCTCACACAGTATTGCTGCGATGCTGTTGCTTGTAATTCCCTTGCTGAGGCTCCTCTCAGAAAGCCTGGTGACCATCAGACGCAGGTGTCCCTCTCTCCCCCCGCTCTGGCTGCAGTTAAGGCACGTAGCAGTCTGAGGAGACATTAATTGCTGTTAACTGCAATGGGCGCTTCTGTATTTGGGCTTTGTTTAGGGCAAATTCCTCTGCAATTGCATTGTTAGAAGCCACGGGTCTGTTAAAGTCGGAGTTATTAGGCCATGTGCTTTCTGTGTGTTGTCATAGTCGGAACAACACCAGTGTAAACGTCTGCACTGGGCAGGGGAAGTGTTAAGTGAAGAATAAAAACAAGCCCAAATTCCCATTTGGAAACTGCATGCCTCAACAAATACCACTGTTCGTAGCAAGTTATTTAGCTTCTTGGTTGTAATTCTGCTCCTTTTCTAAAGGGAGGTGGAAAAAAGCATTTAAAAGAGATTTTTGATACTTCACGGTGTGTTGAATGAACAGCAGAAAGCTCCCCAGTCTGCCCGTTCCCATTTACAGTTTGGATGTGGCTGAGGTAACACTTCTTTCTCCTTCTCCAGGTGATTCCCCGTGTCTCCTCGTGGCAGCACCCTTGACACCCCAAAATGCACGTGAATAATGCACCTTCAAATGATAAATCTGAAATGTCCCTGCCAGCTGTGTATGAGAGACCTTTAAGAAGCTTTTTTCTCCTCCCAGATAGGAAGGAAGTCTCCACTGTGGGCATTGCCAGGGCTCACTGGAGCTGGTCTTCCTCCACAGGGTACTGAGGAGGGAAGGATAGAATGTCCCTGGGTGAGAGGGCTGCCCCCCACACTGGGGGCTGGCAGGGGGTTGCTCCCTTGAAACTACAACAAGAAAGTGGGAATTACAGTTAAATGCCCTCTGGGAGGCTTAGGGGAGTGTTTGCTGGTAGAGTCAGATGAACTGAATTTCCATGTTTGTATCTGAACTGAACATCCTGAAGTTTACTTATTACAGACCATCCACTCTGCACTGTTACTGCATGTGGCTGAGTTTTTAACAGCTTACAAATCTGCAATCCCTGTTTTTCTCAGCCCAGCTATATGTATGAGGGACCTGTAAGAAACATTTTTCTCCTTCTGAATGTACAGTCTTCACCTTCCTTTGTTTTCGCTGTGTGCCTTCCAGAATTAGAAGATTCAGAGTGAGAAATGTCATTTATATATTTATTTAGAAGCCACTCTGAGCAACAGCACATTTACTAGCTTGGTTCATTTTTATGAATTTGATTCATTGCTTATTAAAGCCAATGGAAATCTTTCCATTGTTTTCAGCTGGTTCTGACTCAGAACTTCTTGGTGCTTGACAATATTTAGTAGGAGCTGAAAGATTTGAACTTCTAAATCATGCTATATTATGGTCTTCTGCCATGCCTGTTTCTTAATTATATACATAATCCCAGTATCTGTTGCAGTGTGTTTCTGGCTGAGCAGTTTCTGTTTAGTTAAATTTTCACAAGTATGATGTTATGAAACAGTTAAGCAAAATATCATCGATATTATATTTGTCACAAATGAGAAACTAAATATTGGGATCAGTTTTATCCATTCATTAGTTTATGGACACCGAGTCCTCTGAGGAATGTCACGAATTCCCTTGGTGTCTCTCAGTGCTAGAATTTAGCGTTTGGATCTTTGATTTAATGGAAAGATACATTAAAGACTGATACAGTCAGACAGGTCCCAGTGGGGTACGCATCCACGGCGGCTTTTACATCACAGTCACAGTTCTTTCAGCCAAGATCTGGCAGCAGATTATTTTATCCAAAAGTTGTTCTGGAATGTGCCGCGCACTTTTCACAAGCGTGTAGTGGCTGTTCAAATGACAGCAGACCCACTGTTTCAGCTTCCCCAGCACGGCTCTTACCTGTGCGTGTGTTTGAGATGTTCTCGTGTGCCTGAACGTCCCTCTCCCCACACCTCTGGGCTGTGGCACGTGGCAGATGGGCTTTGTGGGAGCCAATGTCTTCCAGAGCACTGGGAATTCCCACAGCTGCGAGATGCTGTGGAACTGTTTGCATTTTTAACAAAGTTGTGTTTTCTTCTTTCATATTGGCTTTCTAAAGGTACTCCAGTAGCTGTCATTTCCCCCAGGATTCTTTAGTGAATCCGTGGATTTCAAGTTACTGTTATAACATATTACAGGACAATTAATTTGTAAGCAGTGTAACCTGTCCTAGAAAGCAGATTCTGAGAGGAATAGTTTTATCCTTATAATTCAGTGTATCATGTAATGAAAACTAATCTATGTAGTTCAAATTCAGACATTAAAACAAGTTAAAAGGGTCAGTATATACAATAAATTTCCCTTTGCCAATTTACTCAGTTAATTTAGACATTGCCTTTTCAATTTAACTCATTAAAACTTTCTTGCCAAGTTTACTTATCTGTGTTAAGGGTACAATTAATATTATAATTTTTAATTAGCCACTTGGTTTTATCAGAGCCAAAGTGTTTCCTTAAGTGTGAATATCAAAATAGAGCCTATATTTTTTAAGAAAGTAGAGCACTGCAACTTCACTAATTCCTTAATAACACAAATATTTATGTATCTTAGTCCTTATAGTTTATGCATCAATAGTTGTGTTGCTTTGTTTTATTTTATAACCTTAGCATAATACACTACTGAAAGCTATATTTTGTACTACTTAATTCTGTACCACTCATTCTGATTTATGGCATCATTTTGTTTCCAGCTCACTCCTTATCTTCAAAAGGCTTGATCCAAAACTCATCAAATTCAGAGGAATAGATCCCAGTGGGCTTTGGATTAGTCTGGTAGGGTGAAATTGTGGACTTCACGAAGTTGGCATTACATGCGCAGATACGCAGTACTGAGATTACTTGATAGATTTCTAATTCAGCTTCTTCTATTTAGGAGCAAGTTCTTGAGAATCCTGGCCATGCACTTGAAATTTAAGAGACCATTTTAGTTGCATATATTCATCCATTTTCTTACTATGACATTTGAGAATACATTTATTTGCCAGTTTGATTTTATCATCATTATGGAGGGCTCGTGTTTCTAATTTCTCCTACAGTCTCTTGAATTGTTAATGTTAACTCCTACTGAACTCAGCCTTGTTTTCTGACTGAGGGATGCCATTCTGAACTGGTGCTGATGCTGTGCTGTTAAAAATACTTTCTTCAGGAATTATAGGTTTACAAGTCATAATAAAGGACAGTTCATCACAAAAGTATGGAAAAGCGTTAATGCAGAAGACACCTGATAAATAATATCACAATGCATTTATCTTATTATTCCTTATAGATGTACGGAGTGTTAGATATAGAATTATGAAATTGATTTAAGTTCTTTAGTGCAGCAGAAGCTGTTTTGTCATCTTGAGTGCTCTTGCTTTTCTTTTTCACCTGACATTGTTAAATTGGAAAACCCTGGACATATCTTCCATTATATACCAGCTAGAACATTCCTGGGTTTGCCATTGACTTGATAATTCCTAGTATTCTGTCTGGTTATGTATATAGACTGCTGCACACGAGATTCATTTTATTAAATAAATACAGAAGGAGTGTGTTAATATGAAATGATTGTAACAGATACTACTAGATAATCATGTATGCTATGAGCTACCTTAAAATGCATTTGTGATATATCACTGTGCTGCCTGATACATGGCTATTGTGCAGCTGATTAGCTGTGGTGAGAAATTACTCATTCCCTTGTATTAACTACACTGTTTAACTACACTGTTTCCACCAATCAGTATGAAGTATGCCAACTTTGTTTAGCCTGTGCACTTGTGCAATGATGAACAAGTAATGCATAAAACAAACCCTCCTACCTAATCAAACATTCCTCAGAGATTTGAAAACAGAAACAAAGGGTAAATCCATTCATAGATTATAATGGTAAAACAAAATAAAGTTTGACATATGTATATGGAAACTATGAACACATGATACGAATTTTTTTTTAAACAACGACATGTTTGAATTATTAATAAATGCAAAAAATATGTTTTAACACAATATGGAACAATTGGAAGGATATATTTCTTTGGAATCAGAAGAATCAGGAAAGGTCTATTGAATACAAACACCTTTTTCCCCCCTCTTGCTTTCCATTTTAGCCTTTTCAAATGTCTGTCTCATCATGAAACGCTGCCATGGTTGTAGTTGGGAGAAGTTTCCCTTTTTCATCCTTGAGCCTGCAGTACAATCTTCATTCTCTGAGTATATAATAAATGAAGTTTGTTAACCCTCAGGGTGTGAAACCCATTTTTCTCTTCGTGTCCTAGGGTGTTAGGTGTTGAGGACAGCTGATGAGCAATTCTTTAGGGAGGACTGCAAAGCTATTGAGGAAAGGGCTTACATTTAATTTTGTCATATGTCCTGGTTGCCAGGTTATTTGATTTTAAGATAATTAATGGATCTCTTTATGGGTGTATTCTTTCTTAGTCATCAAGAAAGCTCCAAATATTTGATAAGAGTGATTTTATTGCAGAGTAGTAAATATCGACAGAATGAGATACCAGAAAGTTTGTGGAGTTTTGGATTTTTTTTCACCTTATCTTTAGATTTGAACAAGCACAGTGCTTGCAGATTTGAGAGGGACTGTGATGAGAGACCACTGTAGGCATTTTCATTGGTGACTGCACACTAGTTAGGGGCCTTCATTCTGCCCTTCTCTACAGTTCTTTTTGGCTTTAGTGGCTTCTGTGTGGACAGATAATGCACAAAATACTCATCAGTGTAAATTCTGTGTATAAATAAAATCCTAAATGGAAACCATCACAAGCAAGTTCAAGAAAACAGAATCTTTATCATCAAGCCCTTAGAGGAAACAATGTGAGGGAACAACAATGCCAGCTTTAACTTTGAATTCCCAGTTGTGTGTTGGCTTGTACCCCAACTTTAACATTAATCAGAAGCTTTTCTGCATTTCATCTCCTCATTTGCAAAAAAATCTTTGCTGAAAGGTTATATAAAACTCATTATTTACCTGAGTGACCAGAAAGGCTCTCAAAGTGCCATTCCAAGCTCTCGGGTGAATGCTTATTTATAGTTTTTTAATAGGCATTCATTACCTGATGGATTGGAAAGACTCTTTTTGAACCAGTTCCTGTCTATTGGTTAAATACAGATTGATAACTTTTTCTTAAAAAGCTTATTATTAACCAGATAAGCTCATCACCTTTGGATTTCTAAAGTGGTGATTAGTTTTAGCTTTCAAGGGTTTATTCAAGATTTTTACCAGTGTAACTTAAATTTTGCCCAGTGGGCCGTATTCTGGAAATTAATTACAGTAGTGCAATGCTTGCAAAACCCCAACTGCAGCAGTAACACAAGCCTGTTTTCACAAAGGCATACCTCAAACCCATATTGCTGCTCATATAGTGGGTAGTCCAAGCACAGGGCATAGAGGAAGCAAAAGGGTGTAGCACATTTTAAAATTCCTGGGAGCTTGGTTGGAAACACATTGTTAGGCATATTTTGATGTCTAAAAAGACATAACAAGTCCTATTCACACCTCTGTGCAATTTGCACAGTCTTTGAGCTTCACTGATTTTTGCTTGGTGTATCATTCTGCTTTTGGGGATTTGCTTCTAGCTTAAATTACTGAGGAAACAGGAAAAAAACCCAACAAAACCCTTGCAGTTTTTACAAATGTAATTTGGCAGTGTGGGCTTGGAAGCCCCATGCAAACTACCTCTATGGGTGGCTCCCAGTGGCTCCCATTCTTTGTGAATTGAACTCTACCCCATCTCAGGCATCTCTCCCTTGTCAGTGCTATAGGCAGTGCTTCCCTGGCATGGCTCCAGCTCCTCACCCACCTCTGCAGCTGTTAGCACATCTGCAGGATTTCAGAGTGACAAGTCCTGGCTAAAGAGGTGTAAAAAAACATGGTCATACACGCCCAAGCCTTGTGATCCTTGAGGGCTCTTCCAGGGTGTAACTTATATTTTAAAGTGTCGCCCTTGAATAGCATCAGTTGAAGCTTAAATCCAACATAAAGATGAAATGGAATGGTAAGAAAAAAAGAGCCCTAAACTTGCAATATTCCTGGAAAATGGATAAGTTGGTTGAACTCTCTGGGGCTTCCATATAGTTCCTAAAATATTTGAAAATTTGAAGCCTCGTTTTGCTTGTGTTTGTTATTGCTAATTTGCAGGGCATGAGAATACCTGTCTTTGCTTCTATACATTTCACTTCCCACCTTTTCTTCCATCCTTTATTTTTTAAGTTGGAAATTTCCATCCTGTTCACATGGTTTTTTTCCTCTTTGGGTAAATATATGTTGCTAGAAGAAGTGTTGAACACTCAATGGGGACAGCAGTCCCTTCTCAGCTGGTTAGATAAATTTTCAACCATCTGAAGACAACTCCTACATTTTGTTACTTCCCAATTGTTTCAGAGATGGTTTACCTTCAAGTGCCTCTAATTATGCAAAGATGCTTTGCACAAAATAAAAGAAGACGCAAGTTTCTTATGTAAAATTAACTATTATCTGGAAAAAAACCCCTTTTTGGTTAAGTGAGAAAATTGCAAATAAATACCCAAAGCCTTGAGGACCTTTGAGCTAACAGAAAGGAAATTATAAAGGTCATGGTGTTGGTGTTCTTTGACATCACCTTTGCTATTGCAAAACTTTGGTGGAAGTGTCTATCTTAACTACTTAAAGTTTTACTTTTTAGGAAGCCAGTCTTTCATTTGGTTAAGAAATCTTTAAAATTCTGTTTAAAATAATGTGAGCAAAACCAACTGTACTGTTTGCCTCCCTCTGCTGGCTGTGCAGACAGTGCTAGTTGGCTTCTTGTCCTGTGACCCCCTTATTCTCATCCAGTTTATAGAAGTGTTCATTTCAAGGTGGGATAGAAAAAGGTGAGTGAACAGCTATAAATGATCAGAATTATGGAAACAGGAAATTTAGAAAGAAACAACAAGTCTTTATTTTTGAGTCTTTAAATTATTAGAAACAGGTCTGTTATTAAAGAAGGTCCCATTAGCCTCTCCTGAACTCTGAATTCTTGACTAGTTTAGGTGAGGACAGAAGAGTCATATGCAATTTCTTTGAAGAAAGGCCAGGTGCTGAGGTACAGCAACAATATTTTGGCAGGAAAATGGCAAATCAAATCCAACTGTCCAAGAGGACTGGATATGAGCAGAGCTGAACAAATCTTTGTGTGTACACACATCACTCAGGTGCTTTGCATTACACAGAGAGCTCTCCACTTCATCAGTTTTCAGATGTTCTGCTCTGCACTCTGTATTGATGTATATTTTTCACATACATATCATAGCCAGCTCAGTCTTTTGTCCTGCTCCCAGAGCCTCTGTGACTCTCCAGGGATATTGCCTAAATCACTTTCAAGTGTCCAGTCTCCTGTGAGGGTGTGAGATAGTCCTCTTTGTTTTATTAGCAGCCTCAGAAAGCAACCCTGCAAAAGAACCTGCATCTCAAATGGTGGAGCATCTCAAATGGCAAAACCAGGGAATGGAGCAGGCAGAGCAGTGAATCCTCCAGGAAATTATTTTTCATGCTCCTGGGCATCAGTTTTAGTAGATCTTTTTGGTCTCATTTCTGTACCTGGACAGCCACAGTGACCCTCTCAAGGGCAGGTGCAGTGGTAGAGTTCACAGGCAAAACAGGCAAAAAGAGAGGCATGTGTTTTTCCTTACAGCTAGTTAGGGGAAAATAAAAACATGGAGGCACAAGTATTATTTGGACTTGATAAAAACAACTCAAAGCAACAACACTGGAAGTCCAGTCCAGCTTTTCTTCTGGTGTCTGTACCACACGACCTGGGCTGTGCTGGGACTCTCGTGTGCCCTGGCTCCAGCCCCAGCTGCTCTCCACTGCCCTGCCATCACCTCTGCCTGGCTGTGGGACCCCTCTGTGGCTCTGTGTGCCCTGGCTTCTGTGGGCATGGCCATGCTGGACACTGTGGAGACGGGGAAGATGGAGGAAAACCCATGGGCTGCTACAGCTTGAATGAATAGCTGGTGTTTGTGGTAAGGGTACAACAAACCACTGGGCATAAATCATGGCTCTCCAGACACACACAGCCATGGCAGTTCATAAGAGCTCTAGGCTTATTATTTAAAAAAGAGCCTGTTATATGTCCCCTGGGAGGGTGTCCCTGGGGATGGGTGGGAGCAGGAGGCAAGGGCCATGCTGGCTGTGCCACCACAGTGTCCCTGTGTGCTGTGAGCAGGGCAATGTGTTTTGGGATGGCTGTGGGTGAGCTGTGCCCTGTCTCTGCCCATGTTTCCTGGCTGCCAAGACCGTGAGGTGCTGCCAGGGACAGACAGCCCTCACACTGGCACTCCATGGCCAAGCCTATGCTGGGTAAGGGGAGGCACCATCTTTCAGTCTACTTCACAGCACAGCCTGTGCACTGGACCCCACCTTCACTCAATGAATCACCTGGGAAAACCTCCCGAAAAAATGGCTTGTGGTCTGCCAGGGATCTCTTCACATCCTCCCAAAATGTCCCAGACTTTCTTCAGCCTCAGACACCACCCCAATGGAGATGAGGTGTTTCTGTCCAGACACTGGCACCCTCCAAAGTGGCTGTATATGAGGCAATACCATAGTTCAGTGAACAACTAACACCTTTGCAGTGTCCACTGCTGGGGCCCCCACAGAGCATGAGGTGTTCCCTGCCTGGCAGCAGCCCACACACAGAGCTCCCTGCCACAGGTAAGTGATGCACCTCACACACCACCCAGGGTCAGGTGGCAAAGGGAGCACCAGTGTCATGGCCCTAATTACTGTAAGGTGGGGCTTAAGTTGTGAAACTGTAGCTTAAAGGCTAAACCAAACATTTTCAGCACATCCTTAAAATTTAGCTCTTTGCTTTCAGTGTTATCTGACAGCACAGTGGCTTAAATATGGTGATGTGTGAGGTGGTGGTGGTGCTGGGAGGGCAGCTGTGTGCCATTAGGGAGGCACAGGCAGTGTGGGACACTGTACAAACAGCAGAGGAAAGGGAGAACTGGGATGGAACAAGGGATGTGCCAAAGCAGCTGGTGGGGAATATTGGTGTTCATCAACAAGGGAAATCAGCCCAAGCCCTGGGGCAAGCCATGAGGTTATAACCATTAGAAGCCTAGGGTTTGCTGGGAACCTTGGGACCAGGATGGAAAGAACAGGGAAAAGTTTAAGGAAATTGTTGAAAAGTGGTATATTGGTCAGAACAGTTGACTAAGAAGAAATGCTTACCCAAAAAATTATTCTGGAGTCTTATCTCAGAGATAAGATCTCACCATCTCTTTTAAAGAGCTCCTGAAGGGTTCTAACAGACTGAGAACAGGCTCAATGTGAATTTGCTACAAGAGCTAGGTCAGTGCTAGTGCACTTTAAAGTTGAAGTTCAGCTATTCTTTTGGATATTTTCCCCAGCACTTTCTCCTCTTGATCAATCATAATTCTTAGTGATTACAGCTGGAGAAGTAGACCTGCTGTACCAATCCCACATAAATTTAAATGTTAAAGTCATGGAGCAGCAGTTGTCTCCTGATCTTCTACATCGTGCTTGTACTGAGACTTACTGCAGCTTTTACTCTTGCTCTTTTGGAGGATATCTGAGCCCCTGTTGTGCTGAATGGAAGATGGTCACAGAAGTATGTCCTGCATGGGTTTATAAATGCTATGTCTTTATTCTGTAAGCAGAATTTGCTAGATTCCACTAGGTGGATCTATTGAGAACATTGTTCACTATTTAATGTAAAAAGTGTCTTTCACTTTAGGGAAAAAAAAAAAAAAGAAATCTTTCTTTATTACCACTTTGCTCAGCTTATGTTCTGTAGAAACACAAAGGTGACCACTTTTGTCCATAGAAAGCTCTAAAGCCATGTATCAGTCTGTCAGTCCATAATGCCTTGAAGGACTTTCTCTCTTCATTCCAGTTTTGCCCTTATTTTGCAAAGGAAAAGGGTCAGCACTGCCAGTGCTGTGAGAGGGAGGTGCACCTCCACAGTGACCCGACTTCAGATGCTGCTTCCATTGCACATCTTCCTGTTGTGGGAAGATATGTCCTATTTTGTACTCTCTTTGGGGTCCTTTCTTGGTGGCTGTGTTTTGATGAATTGTTGCAATGACTTTATCACAAGAAGTGGCCAACACAGTCTCCTGGCCTTAGTATATGCTTTTAGTTGACCCGTGCTTTTAGTTGTCTGTGCTGTCAGGCTCAATGATAGATGACTACTGCACTGAAGATGTAGATTTATCTCCTGAAAAAATGCCATATTTTTTACAATTTCTGATACCTCTAACCTATGATGATGGCATATACAATTTTTGCTAATCAAGTCTATAAAGAGATACTTATTTTGGTCATGGTCCCTGCAAAATAGGTTGTTCTCAAATGGGTTCTGCCTCTGGTCTGCTTTTGAAAGCTGGGACCTCTGAGTCCCTTTTCCAGGAAGTTTTCTTACAGTCTGTACAGCTGGGAAAACCTCCATCCACCTTGTCAGTTTGCTGGGGTTCTGCCCAGGAAAACCCCATGTTTGTAACAGGCATTTTGAGAGGGTTTTCCCTTTTTCCTGCAGAAGTGTTTTATTTATGTCTTCTTGAACCATGCTTCAGCAACCTTCTTGCTGGATGACTTGTATTTTCACTGGCTCAGACTGCCATGTAGATCACACCACCTGTTCCAGAGTTTGCTGAAACATTCACTGCAAGTTTTCTGAAATTCCTTATTTAAAGTCACCACTATTGGATGATTTCTTTTATATGCCTTTCCTTATCAGTATTAAAGACACGATGTTCTGCTCTTCCTTGGAGAAGAGACCCCCTCCTAAAGGCATTAAGCTTTCAGTGGGCTTCTGCATCTTTGTTAAAAGAATGCCCAGTTACTTATCACTTCTCTTTAGGAAGGAAATGCTGATCACACTTTTTAAGAACAAAGGCAGGATTATTCCTTGGTCCTTCCTTATAAAGCAAACAACTTATAAATATTTAAATATATAAAGCTAATGTTCTCCCCCACCCATTGTGTAAATTACTGTATTGACCAGTTGTCTTTTGCTACCTTCCTGTGTAAAGCCTCAAAAAATACTCCTCCGACCTGGGTTTTTGTTGGACTTTCCAAATTTGGGAGATTTGGGATATTCTTCCCTGTTATTTACCTCTGTCTGAAATGAGATCTTCTGGAAGGCTGTCATTCCACAAAGGTAGAAATCATGGGGAAGGGTAATGTTGCCTGGCTAAAGAACTCACCTTTCATTTCCTCTCTTCCTACTTTTTGAAGTTTGACAAGTCTGTGGCTGATAGGTTCCCCTCCCTGAGAAGATGCCCACTATGCTCCAAGACAGTGCAAGTGCCTTTCAGAATAAGGCACACAATGTACATCTCTTCTGCTCTTTCCCTCTGTAGTTTCTGCCTAGTTTTAAAGAGGCAGTGTAGTCCTGCCTTCTCATGGAGGAGGTACAGAAGGGAATAAAATCAATCAAAGAATTTGGAGAGGTAGCTGGAGACAGCTGAGAGGATGTAAAGGCTTTGAAGAGAAAAGACCTTTTCTTGGATGCAAGAAAAGAAGAAAGGAACAGCACTGAAAATATAGGGAGAAATAGGAAGGAATACTGGAGGGAACTGCAGAAGTGTTGATGGTGTCTGGGAATATGATGAATTCTGAAAGAGGCTTGAGCAAAGTCTCCCTGAGCTCACAACTGAGACCTTCTGAACCTCATCTATCCAGTATTCATTGCTTTGGTGTTGGAGCTCAATTTTTTTTGATCAATAAAATTTGGAGGTCTCTTGGCTTTAGGATGTACTCAGCTCATGGATCTGCGTTATCTCTTGGTTATCCATTTTGGGAAGGCATGGTCACCCAGCCCAAATAATCATGTCTGTGAGGGCCTGGGGAAGAGAGTTTTGATCAGTCTTGTTAACAGCATCCTCCCCTGACACCACCATTGCCTGCATGTAGTAGCCCACTCTTCCAGATTTTGAGAAGGCTTTGGTTGACATTTTCTTCCTGTAGATTTGAGCTGGTTGATCACCTGCACCATCTAACTGACTACTAAAAAAAAATAGTAAATTTGATAGGTGATTCACTGGTGCTGGACCACAGCTCTGCCTTCATCTCAGTGAGGGTTTAGTACTTAATCCCAGTTTCCTAGGAGATGGTTCTTAATCTCTGTCCACTTGAAAGTTTCTGGAGGGAAATTCCTGTTCTCTCCAGAACAGAAAGAGGAGGAGAAAGACTTTAATTTCTGCAAAGATCAGAGTCAAAGCCCTCATGTTCATGCTTGTTTTCACTCAATCCGTTGTCTCTAAATGAGCATCATGCACTTACTCTAGAGGAAGAGGAAATCCCAGTTAGATGTCTCAAGCTCCTCTGCTGTCAGTTGCTGTTTCACCTATCTCTAGTCAATATTCTTATCTTTGTCTCAGGAAAAAGAACCATGGGCTTTTCCTGAGCTCTCATTTTTCTGTAACTCTTTGTGCAGTGCTCTGAAATCTCCTGTCTGTCACTGATTCCAGGTGCTTGATTTGGCCCCTGGCTCTGAAATGCCATCTCCTCCTATGTGGTTTGTATTATGTAGCCCTAGGTCATGGAAATTGTAAGGTGAAATTTGATATTTTTAAAGAAAGGTATAGCTCATTCTTTTATGAGACTGCTAATAATGTTCAGCCTTGACAGGGTTAAAAGGCAACATCCATTTCCCCATTATCTTGTTTAAAAAGTGCCTTTTTTAAAGTCCATATGGCGACTTCCTTTCGACCTGCTTTCCCATCCTCGTCTCTTTGTCAGGGCTGTCACTTATAAAGAATCACTTGACTTACAATAACAAGTTCAAAAGAAGACAGAATATAATCAGTTGATCCACGAAGAATTGAAATAAAGAACACCCCCACTGCTCCAGTTATCATTCCCATAGAGATAGTGATATTATTGATGTGATTGCTATGCTAATTTCTATAGAAAAAACTTGTATTTTGGAATTTGTTCAAAGAGAATTTCAGACACATCAAATTGGAAAATGCAGAGTGAATTCCTAAACTTTTTCGTATAGGCATGGGAATCTTTTTTCTTTCTTTCTCTCTCTCTCTCTTTTTTTTTTTTTAACATTGAATAGCTCTGAACAACTATTTATAAACTTCACTTCAAATATCAATTCCAAAAATGTCGCTAATTTTTCAGTTATTATGAAAGTTAATTCACTGTAGTTCCAGAAAAAAAAAAAAAAGTCCTATTGTATCTTTAGGGTTATTAATATAACCCCCATAACCTGCAGAAGTGGGATTGGACTACAGACTCCAGAAACAGGGGCTAGGGATTATAAAAGATGGGCACATTAAAGTCCAGTGTTTAGGAAGAGCTAATTAATCTATACTCCTTCCTCTGCAATTCCATAGTCCCTCTGGGAATTGCCACAAACATAAACTTTTTTTTTTTTCTCTCATGGACTCCTATTTTAACTAGAAGGTTTCAGCTTGTGATGTTATGCTTTTTATGTAGTAAACTGATTTAAAATGTATGCCAGTCATCTTCAGGGAACTCATTTCAGTCAAGATGAAACTAGTCTTACCTGAATCAATGTTTTAAGTGTCCCTGTGGCTCGGCATTTTGAATAATCAATCTGTCTCCATCGCTTCTTAATCATGCGCATCACAGTCTTTTTTATTTGTCAACCCTTTCGGATCCTGGCTTTTTGTTATTAACATGCCCCTAATGTCACATGCAAGCCTTTTCTTTAAAACAAGCTGCTCATTGGTGTATTTTGATACTTTTTATTATTACTAAATCTTTTTTCCCATAATTACACCACAATCATTATATAATCCCATAACAAAGAGTCTATTGAGGCACCATGCTTTTGTCAACTATGGGACACAGAATCCATAATTGCATTATTCAGCTTCCCCCCCCCCTTCTGCTTTGTAGAAACACAACCTATTTCACCAGTCACATTTGCACCTTGTTTGCTTGGTTATATATTATTTACTAAATCGTTGCCCTGCGGATAAACCGTGTAAAGTTGCTTTAAAAAAGTTATTTGTTTGATAATTAAGTCCTGAAAACCCATCGTTTAATGATTATTCCGAACCCATAAGGCAGAGAACCTCCATGACGTTTTTCTCTAAGTTTAATTACCGTATGCTAATTTCCTTGCCTACTACGTGATTAATTAAAATCATATTTTCATAATCATTTGGCACTAGTATTGTTTTAGAATTATCATGATCCCCTAAATAGTGTATGTAAATAAAGTCGGCTCTAATGGAAAGAATCAAAATGCAACGCTGAGGACCTTTATGTGTTTGTATGCATGCGATTGGCAACATAACTGGCTTATTTACATTAAATACGCCACAAGGTTACAGTGCAGATCAACGTCACTTTATCGCTGATTACTTCTCTTAAACGCCGGAGCGGTGACTGATGCTCCGGTCCCCCTGTCCGCCAAGGTTTCCCCGGGAGTTTTTTTTTTTTTGGTTTGGTTTTTTTTTTTTTTTTTTTTTTAGGAGAAACAGACTTTGCATAGTTTCGGGAGCAGGTAAGAAGGGCGCTTTGTGGAGCCCGGCGCTGCCCCCGGGGGCTCGGCGGGGTTTGCGGGGCGCGGGCAGGGGCGGCGGGGCGCGGGCGCGGGGGCTGCGCGGGGCGCGGGGGCTGCGCGGGGCGCGGGCAGCGGCGCTGGCCGGGGGGCTGCGGAGCGGCGCGGGCTCCTCGGGGTGTTTACACGCGCTCAAGGTCACGACCAAGCTGCGCCGTGTTAAATGGTTTCTTAGTTGCTAGACAGGGAGAAAAAATGGACGATCACAGACCATTCTTTGTAGATTATTATATCAAGGGTTCAGCTTTTGGCTCATCAAAGCTAAATGCCGCAAGACCTATCTAGTTGCTGTGAATTATGCCAAGACGACAATGGAGTGCTTTTTTAATGGTACAATGCATTTCACCTACCAGATAGGGGGAGTCCACGCTGAGAGATGGGGATGTCTTGTGATGTTGGGTGATCAGTATCAATGAAGGGGGTTATTCTGAAAAGAGACAGATTAAAATAAAGCGCTCTTTGCTCGGGATGTGCTGGAAGCAGTTGGGAGGGCTACCCGGAGCGGGCGGCCGCGGCAGCCCCGCGCCGCACTTTTCCCCCTCCGCACAAGAAAATGATCAAGTCAATCATGTGGACATGCTTCATTATTCATTGAACACAATCTTTTACAACGCTCCGTTTACGTGCGGGAGTTTCTTCTACGCTTTGCTTTAAATTTTAAGGTAAGAAAGACAAAGGTAAAAAGGGGGTTTTTGAGGATCCGGGAGGCTCCCGTGAGCCATCAAAGAGGCTCCAAAGTCAGTCCGGAGTATGTTTTTGTTTTTTATTTCTTTTTAATCATCGCAATGGGGCCTGCGTTTTCCACCGTGATTAAAAAAATACAGTATAATTAAATATCCATAGCAGTGACGTTTGCAAGCAGGGCTGTCAGGGGAAAAGCAGAAAATAATGAAAGGAGCGGAGAAGCCATTGAATGGCGCTATAGAACTTAGCCTGAAGAAAACCCTACGTTTTTCCTCTTTCTCTCTCGTTTCTTTTAAAACCGTTACTTTACAAAAAAGGAGCGGGCGGGCGAAGCGAGGCGAGGGGAGGCGAGTGCCGGCGGCGGCCGCGGCGCTGCCCGGGGGCTGCCCGCCGCCGGCCCCAGCCCGCACCGACCCTGCCCTTAACTTGCCCAGAAACTTTTTGTTTTAAAGGGTTGCTGCGGAGCAAACTTTGCTGAAGTGACTTTAAACGCGGCCCCCCCCCCCCTTTCCTCCCTCCCTCCCCCGTTAGGATCCCGGCTAATCGTAGTGTAATTTGTAAACTCCCCCCCTCTTTTTCTTTTTTTTTTTTTTAATCAAAGTTAGCTGATGCATACCATGTGTCAAACTTGTGAGATTCAAGTGCCTAAGAGACCTGCCATTTTGTGCTCTAATCGACCTCTTATGAATAGGAGCCGTGCATAATGCTGCGAGGAGCGTTGTGACATTCAAGTAGGCACTAAATGTCAGGCCAGGTCTCAGCCCTTTCGGGGGGGAGCGGAGAGCGCCCGGCGGCGCCGCGGGGAGCGAGGAGGCACCTGCCAGCCCGCCGCCGGGGCTTTTGTCAGCGCCCGGAGAAAGTAACAGGTTAAGGAGGAAACTTAAATGGCAATCCCCGGCGGGCAGGGGGGGGAGCATCACCTTCCCGGCGGCGCGCCGTGCGCGGAGGGCCGCGGGGGCGCCGCTGCCTGCGCGGGGCAGTGGCCCCGCTCCCCGGCGCGGGGCTGCGGGAGGCGGGGGGGGCACCGGGCCGGCGGCGGGATTAGCGGGCGGGGTGGAAGGGGGAGGAAGGAGAGATTCTTTGATGCTGTGTAGGAAAGAATCCAGATTTTAATGCGCCCATCTGTTGCAGTTTTGCAAATAATTAATATATATGTGTGTGTGTGAGAGAGAGGGGGTGGGGGGGTGGTGGAGGGGAGCGCTGCCGCCTGTGTGTGAACTTCAACGCGAAAATAAAAAGGTCGCGAAGATTTACGCTGTTTATCGGAGGGGTCCGCGGCTCCCGCGGGGCGGCTCGCACGGGGCTCCATCCGAAAAGTTAGTTGCCGGCGTGCCCCGGCGCGGCGGCGGGGCCGGGGGCGCGGTGCGGGCGCGGGTGCGGGTTGCCCGGGGCGGGCGCGGCGGGCAGGGAGGGCTCCGGCCGCCGCCTGCCTGCGCGGCGGGCATTGTTTCGGGGTGCGTGCGGCGGATGTGGCCGCGGCTGATACAGTGTCGAGGCGGGGACGTGATTTGTCAGATGGCTCCGTTCGCACTTGAGCCGGCGGTGCGGGGCTGTGCGGTGCGGGGCTGTGCGGTGCGGGGCTGTGCGGTGCGGGGCTGTGCGGTGCGGGGCTGTGCGGTGCGGGGCTGTGCGGTGCGGGGCGCGGCGCTCCGCGGGCGCGGGGCAGGGGCGGGCGCGGCTGCCCGGCCGCCCGCGGCGGGAGCGCTCTGCGGGGCTGTGCATTCCCCCGCCGCCCCCCGCCCCCCCGTGCAGTTTAAAATAAATCCAACAGGGGCCGTGTTTGCTGAGCTGATGTGCCCGGCTGATACAGATAGCGGCGGCGAGCCGCCCCGCTTCTGTGGAAAAAGACTATTTTAAGTGTCATAATTAAGTTTAGAAGCCTTGTTTGGGCTCATTCACTGCTCGAAATAAAAAGGACTGGCTGCTTTTAGACCCTTTCTGAAGGGGTTGGCTAAGCGCCTCTGCACGTTCGCTTGGAGAAGAATGTTTTCTTTTCTAGTTTAATATTAGAAACTATATTTTTACTTGTTTAAACCGGATTTGATTATTCCTGTGGAGATTTTTTTCTCTCTCCCCCTTCCTATCGCTCAAATCTTTGTTCATTGTTCATTGACTGTGGAAGGCTGCTTAAATGTACGGAGAGAGGGGGGAGGCCCCCTCGCTGGTTTGATGTTGAAATAGTAAACCTGAATGAGGAGGGTGGCTGGAAAAGTGGACATTGCAGCTTTAATTAACTTCAAGATGCTTCAGCGAGGACCAGAGCGTAGTAGTGACGTTGCCTCATAAATCTGTCCAGTACAGTGCGTTGCATTGAACTATTACAGTATCACCATCATATTGAATATTCACTACCTATCCGGGAGCAGATTTGCATAATTGGATCTTTTTTAAATGAAACTTGTTTGCAAAAAACCAAACAAAACCAAAAAAACAAAAGCCCAAGTGAAAACCGCGGCGATCTGCATGATTATAAAGGGTTCAAACATATCCGAAAAGTAAGTGACCTGCATAAGTACATCAATAGGTTAAGTGCAAATAAGATGAGAAGTGCTTCTGAAAGCTGTACATTCCCTATGTGGTCTCTTGGGTTATTTCTCAATAGCGGGATTTTTTTGTAGCCTCAGGGATTTTAGGTTTTCTGTCTGCTTTCATAACTTTTTCCCTCACAGTTGTTATACAAGGTGAGGCTTTTGTACTGTGCCTATATACCTGTAGTGATATTTTTAAAGAAAATAGATTAGCAGTTTGTAATTCGTGCTGTTTGACTTGTATAATTATGGCTACTGTGGAAGGGAAATGTGTATTGCTGTTATATTTCTGGTCATCAAATAGATCATCACTAAATACTTCAGAATATTCAAAGATTGTTTGTGTATGTGTTTGTGTACGCTTAAAAATCGACTTAGTTAACTGAACTGTAACTTCTTAAATCAGAGAGGCAACTAGTTTTTTAATGTGTGTGTATTCCCCCCCCCCATTTGATGGAGAATGAAGATTACTGAAGTAATTAAAAATACCAGAAATTTTAAGAGTGAATTTGCAGCTTCTATGTCAAACCCAACTCCTCCTAACCGAGTGTCTGGGTTACAATATCACAGTTTTGGATCGGGCAGGTTTAGGAGTATTTTGTAAAATCAGATGCTGGTGTTTCGGATGCTGCGAGGACGAAGTTGTGGAGTGAAGGCAGCTGAAAGCTGGAAGTTGCCTCCTGGGGAAGAGGAGCAGCGGTCGGTGGGGCGAGCCGAGCAGAAGTGCAAAGTGTGCGTGCAGCCCAAGCCTTGCCCCGGCTCTCCCCCCTCGCCGAAGGCTGCTTTAGTTATGATGTCATTCTGATAGTGGAGAGCAAATGTCTCCTGATTCTACCATTAAACGCCTGGCTGATTTGCCTGATAATGATAGCATTGACGTCCTGCTCCTTGACAAATGCAAGCCCTATGAGCCCTATGAATTAACTTTTTTCCCATAGCTGAGAGCCAGCTAGCTTTACGACTCATGAATGTAGCAGCACTTCTTTGACAGATTACTCTGAACCTCCTCGTTTCTGCAACAAAACCCCTTCTCTAAACACCACTTCTGCTGGGCTCCTAGCAGACCCCTGGACAGTTTGGGCCTGATTTGCAGAGCTGCTGAGCATTCATCACTTCCACTGACTTCAGATGGAGTTGTGGGTGCTCAGCAGCTTTGAAAATCAGGCCCTGTGTTCAGTCAACAGATGATGCATTTTTTTGGCTTGTTTGTTTTTGGTTTTGTTTTGGTTTTTTTGTTACTGTTTTTTAAGTTAGACAGCTAAAGAGGGCTCTATGATTTCTAGTCATTATAAAAATATTTGTAAATAGCTTGAGTTGTTTGTCCTAGTCTGTTCTGTTTTGCCCTTTCTGCTCTCCTCTTTAAAATTTTATTTTCAATTAATCTTCTAGTGGATGTGCTGTTAATCTTCGGAAGAAAAGAATCATAAATGAGTTGTTTAAAGTTTTCAGAATGTTGTGGAAGAAAAATGTTTCCAGTTTGGTACCAAGTGCTTAGAGAATCGATTGCTGTTTCAGAACATGCACTAGAAGAGAGTCTCGGTGCAGTTGCTAAACCCTGCGATTGGGTGCACTTTCTCATGTCTGCTCTGTCTTCAGATTTTGCTCGTGACTTTGAATTTCTGTTCCTCCAGGTAAACGAGATTTAATATGATGGGTTTTTTTAAAGTGCCGGTGACTTAAACTTTGTTTTCATTTGCTGTTACAATGATGACAATTAACAACTGCAGCTGTAAGAAAGGTCAGCCTCTCTGTTACATGTGCAGGGAATGAACCTAAAATATTTGCAGGCTAAAGCTGTGTTTTGCAAATGAGTTCCTGAAGATACAAGTTGCTATGATGGAAACGCTGTATTAAAACACTTTTAATAAATTGACTATGACTTTATCAATTGTAAGGAAGAAAAAGGATTTGTTCTACGGGCTTTCTGACTTCTGAACATATTTGAGCTCTAACACTCAGCAAGTTGTCTGGCACTGTCTTTGCTGTAGACTTTTATATAATGAGGAGGCTGATTGTCATATTTTTGTCCATGCCAGAGGCCAATAACCCAACCCATTCATTATCAGAAGAGAGTAGCCCGTAGGTTGCAACATCAGTACCACTGTTTTACTTGCAGCAATGAAGACAGTGCTGAGATCAGAAATTGTGATCTTCAGTACAGAAAGCTGACACATTAGGTTGTTTGCCCACCATGGAGCCTTAGGTGACCAAGGAGATTTGCATCGAACACGTGTAGAAAATCCACTAGTCCATTAAAATGGGATGTGCTTATTCCTTGGGAAACACAAGTTTCATCAAGTGTAGGAAAATCAGTAGAAGCAATTTTTCCAAATGTTGATTTTTGCTTAAAGTTGACTTTGAATTGCACAGGTGTTTTTAGAGTGCCTTGACTTAAAAAAAAAAAAAAAAAGAAAAACATGAATTTATATAAACTTTATAAAAATGGAAACTAAAGCCATAAATAGATTTATTTTTCAAGTTTGAACGTGCACAACTAAAGCTTTTTTAAAGTCATCTGATATAGTGTGTTTTAATAGGATTCGTAAGTAAATTTATATTTTAATCTCTGAATTTCTCTAAGATATCTGAATGGATGTATATCAGCTCTTTAAAATGCTAAAAACAGTATAATCTTGAAAAACTATTTTTCTGTCCTCTCATTCACACCTTGCATTTCCAGAGTTGCAAGCAATTTGGATTCAGGGAAGGAGAGCACAGATGAAAAAATAGAATACATATTCTTTCTTTTATAGAAACATGCATAAAGTTATTCTGGCAACTGTAGATGGAAATCCAAATTTCTCTAGTGAAGACACTCTGGGCACAGATGTTCACAAAAGAGGAGAAAAGGATGAGCTACTGAAAGAAAATATGTAAAAGTAAAATAATTCTGATGCGTAACTGGATGATCTCAGGGTTATTGTACGGATGTGCCGTTCCAGCTTCCAGTTGTGTGGCTGAATATGGAGTATGAACTTCCTCTGACCAAGTCACTTGGTCAGAATCTGACCTTGGCTAGAAACAAGTGAAAATTGTAATGATCCGATGGGTGTTTGTTGCTTAATGTGAAATAACCGAGTAGTGTCTGTCTGAATCTGAGTGGATCACAATAACTGCTGTGACATTTTCACTCGTATTGGCAGGTTAAGTAAAGAAGCCAAGCACTGAGAGATTTGAAGCATCTTTTCAGGGGCAGCAGAGATCCAGATCAGGAAAGAGGCAGGGGAATAGGGTAGCGAGGGAGGATTTGGGTTGCCTCTGCCCAACTGCACCAATGCTGTGATTAAATATGCTCCCAGAGGTAGGATTTTTCCAGTATTCTGAATTTGGCACCTTTCCCTTATATTTAAATTTGCTCTGATTTTCAGGTGCATCTTACTGGATAACCAGATGCATCAAAAAGGCAAAAGAATTATAGAGGAGTAATTATAATGAGCATGGTTGTCTGTGTTTTTTAAAAATTGTAAGACGAGGCCTTGAAAGTACTTTGAAGTCACTGTTTTCTACAGGTCTTAATCTAAATACTCCATGTGAGATTGTTTTCCAAAGAGATGCGTTCCTTGGGTTAAGTTGAACTATATTAAAGACAAACAATTTTGTTATAATCTGACTGTCTTTTAAACACAGATGAAGAAAACAGAACTAAAATAGCCACAACTGCCTCAATATCTGATCTTCCCTTCATTGTGCTTTGCAGTGTTTGAGACTTGTATAACCAAAATCAAAGTTAGGTAATTCCTTACAAGTGTTTGTCATGTTATGGAAAAAGCAGCACTGCCGATCCTGGTGGGACATTAACAGACAGATCTGCAGGTAGCAGTGCCTGATAATAATGGTGATGGCTTCACTCCTATAGTGTGGGACAAGCAAGAGAGCCCTTCTTCAAACCAGCGGCTGGTTTTTGATGCATTAGTGTTAAACTGTCCAGCTGTAGCATCTCGGACTTCCAGAGGGAGTAAGTGCTTGCCAGGAGGGTGGGAGCTGGTGAAGATCAGGCAGGGGTGAAGATCAGTGCCAGGGAAAGGCTGCTTGGGGAAATTTGACCGTGTCTCAGTTTTGTGAACAAGAGAAGCAAGAGGGGGGGGAAAAAAAGAAGAGTATGAGCTGACTTTCACCCCCATGACCTGTGTGGGGATGCAGGGGAGGTTGGCTGCAGGGGCTGCCTGTGGCCCGAACTCTGCCTTGGGGCAGTCCGGGATGTTCTGGGAGCCTTCCTTGCCGTCAGCCTTAAATGGGTCAGGGTATCATGGTGCAAAGGGGCAGTCTTGATTCTTCCTTTTATAATAAGCCTGTTTCAGCCTTTATGTGAATTTCGTTATAGTTTTTTTACGTTGCATTTTTTTTTCCTATGTGATAAGCACTGTTAGAAACTTTGCCTCCTTTTTTATGCCTTTGGGATATTCTGCCACAGTCACTGTGGTTCTTTGTGATGAGATGCCCTGTTGAGCTCATCAATGCTACAAAGGGGTTGCTATCAAGTACCACAGTCTACTCGGTCACAACAGGGCTATGTGCAGTGCTTCCTTCGTAGTCCTGGCCCCTGCTGATCTGGGAATTAGCCCTGGTAACCCGTGTGGTAGCACTGTGATGGCTGCCAGCCTGGCCTTACATTTATTTTTCTAAATGATAGCATGTGATATTAACGTTGTTTTATTTCACTCTCCTAAGTTGGTCTCCATAGATTTGTGCAGACCTTGTCACCATCAGTCTTGTCACTGGAATACCAGTGGTAGACACAGATAGATGTAGATAGGTCTCTTTAACCTAAAATTTAGAAAAAAACCACGGGTAAATAGGAAAATCAGGCAGAATAACTTAATGCAAAAGACATATGGTATAAATTATCAGCAAGGAAAGGATAAATGAGTTCAAGGGAAGCCTGGGTTTGTTTCTTGAGAAAGAGCATGTGAGAGCTAGGGTGAAGAAAGCAAGGAGGTGTAAAGTCAGGTTTCTATTAAGAAAGGCTAACATGGTGGGCTGGATGTTTATTTCCTAGCATTTCTTCTGATAGCTCTGTATGGATGGGTTACATTTTAGTTTCATATATGTTTCCTAACACTGACTCTCTAGATCTGCACATGTGTTTCTTCAGTGGTCCACAGAAATAATAAAACATAGGGCAGTGCAACATTTTGGTTTTGATAACAGTTTTACTCAAGGGAGTGATGTGACAGTGAAGTGTTGATCGAGTGAATTAGGGAAAAATCTTGCCTTCCCTGGCATTAGTTTATAATTGACAGGAGAAGTAGAAACTGCCTTCTACTCGAGTGGCCAAGGATTTTTGATAGGTGTGTGCCCTGGTTCAACCATATCAGTGCTGGAACAGTTTTGAAAAAAAACCATATGCAGACATACGTTTTTTTTTCTTTTATTTCTCGAGGGCTTGCATGAATGTTAGAGGTTCCAGCCCATGCAAAGAATTCTGAGTTTTCTGAATGTTGAGGGTTGACTCGATGTTGGAAAGCAGCACTAGTTTTGAAACCGGTGCTCCAAGTAGCTTTTACCTTTGTTTTGTTGGAATATATGCCACATTTTTGTGGAAAATTATGAATCTCTCTTCTCAGAGGAAAGTGCAGAAAGTTTAGCAAAATTTTTTTGATTTTGATGAGATTTCTAGGATCTAGTTCTGCTTCTCTTATTTGGGTAGGACTGAGCCAGTAGATAAAACTTCTTTACCTGATGAATCTCATGTGATTCCTAGTTCCACTGTAAGTATAGTGTGCAACTCCACTGTTTCCTGATTAAACTTTGCCTCATTTCATTATTTCAAGTACAAAAAGGAATCCAACCTTTTGAGTTAAAAAAATGTAAGGATTATAGGCTACCTAAAACAGAAACATGCAATAAAATGACTATTTATTACCTTTTTAAGGTAACTGCTCTTCGTTGATTCATTGAGATTTTGCCATATGAGTGTAATTCCTCTAGGGTTAATAAAATAACTAGTAGAAGTTAACCCTCTATCCATATTAGTACCATAATACAAACGAAAAAAACCTCTTCTGTTTTAGCTACTCCCTTCTTTGAATTTTACTGTAAAATTTCTCTTAAAATAGCTCAGATATTTTAAAATACTCTTCACCGTTTTAAAGATCAAATGTTCAAGCATTTTTTTTTTTTAAACTTGAACACACAAAGCTATATGCATGTGTCTGCAATAAATAGGCATGCTACGAGATAAATGAGCAATAGGAAATCCACAACCACTTCTGGATTAGAATTTCAATCTTTTGCCTGTTTGGTAGTATCTTTGGCATGCTAAAGGCTTTCCAAATATAGAAGTATAGTTTCTGGCCAGAACTAGCTGCCATTTTCTTATTGCAGTTGAAAAATGCCAGTTCATTAGTTTGCATCAACATGCTGCATCTTTGAAGGATTTCTCAGGTCCACAATTGAATTTCTGCTCAAAATGAAAGAGTTGCATCTCTGCACTTCATTATGGACTGGTGATTATGGAATGCACCTGGGTCACTGGAGAGCTGAATTCAGATTGTTCCTCTCTATCTGATTTGAATCAGCTTCTTCAAATCAAGTTTCTCACATCCCAGGTGAGTGCTCTAAAAACACACTTTGGCTCTTCTTTTCAAGTTTCTGCTTCAGGCTTTTCCAATTTAAATAATCAGTTAATTATTCAGTGGGTCAGAAGAGAACTGACTCTTGGCTTGGGCACTCCAGTGTGATGTGAGAGACTGGGTCTAACTGGTTTCTGTTGCAGAGTCTCGCAGCCTGCATTCCTGGTAAGAACATTCATGTTCTTTGTGCTGTCTTGTTGGCTCTTCCTTTTGAAAAGTTGCAGGAGGTATCAGGTTAGTCCCAGAGGGGAATAAAAGGAAATTCTAAAATCTTCAAAGTATTTGTGATATGGAAAAACTGTTTCTTACTCAGCTCTGTACCTTTCTCATAAAGTTCACAATCCAGCTATTACGAAAGTCAGTTGATGATGAGGTGCATCTTTATAATTCAAACAATTTTCATCTCAAAATGGAGTTTTGTTGCCATTATTTTGTTCAGTGGATTTAATGTTTGTACAGAACCTGTTTCTTAATCCCCCTGTGCATCAAGTGTGTAGCTGTAGGAGATGTAATGGGTGCAGTGTTACCCCTTTCTGCTGTTAGTGCCATGAACCTGTGCACAGGTAGAACTTGCTGTGGATGGCACCCTGTCTGTAGTAATGTGAGGTGGAAAGAAAGGCCACGCAAATGCCTGAGGTTTGCAAGGGATACTGTGCTGTTAGTGTTCCTTCTCTCAGGAAGAACCTCATGGGTGATGTAGAAGACCTGTGAAACTGGTGGGTTTCTTTGTCAGGATCTCTTAAAAAGGAGAGAAACATCTTAATCTGTAGAAGGGAATCCGCAGAGGGAGGAAGCCCCTATTTCCTTAGAGATAGAAATGTGCATTTTGATAGCTTCTGTTTCCTCTGTCTTTCATTCTTAACTTCTCTGGCAGCACAACTCTGGCAGAACCCATGCTGTATTGGTTGGTTCCCCTTCTGGCTGCTCTGCAACAGTGATGGATGGGAGCCAAGGGAATAAATATAGCTCTGAGTTCCAGTAGTAACCCCCTGCCAGACTTCTACACAGAAACCTGGGAGGTCACAAGGGGAGAGGGAATGGGTGATACAGAGTTTGGGCAGGCTCGGATGTGACTCCTCCAGCAAGAGAGTGTGTTTCTCTGGTCCCCAAGGAAGGGGAAAGGTGCTGCAGGAACCCACTCGTGCCTTTGTTTCTGTGCAGAACCGAAGGGATCTGTAGATCTATTTCAAAAGCATTACCATTGGCTGTGCAGTTACCATGTGAGTTTATTAAATGTGAGCGTTTTTTATATATAAAAATAACTTCACCATTTTGTTATTTCCTTTTACGTATTTCACTCCGGTTGGAAAAATGAAATCAATCTCGTCAGCTTCTCATCAGTTTCTCTTTGGCTGTCATGCAGTTGCACAACGCTGCAGTGCTTGGCTGGCAAAAATGTTTACAACGAAAAATTGTTTTCAATGGGATTAAAAAAAGAATCGTGGAAACACTTTTATTGGTCTTCAGTTTTTGTGCGACTTTGATTTTTACAAGACCTAAACTACATTGGTGGTGCTGCTGCAATTGGATCTTAAAATTGTACTGTGTTTTTATCTGTACTTGCAAGGTATACACAAGATATTGCTACTACCCTGTTACATAGTACAAAACATTCTAGCCTAAATATTCCTTAGCAGCTGCTTCAAAGTCCGTGGAAATCATGAGCACCCTACAGTTGACTCTCAAAGGTTTGAGGTCAGACCTTTAACCTGTGTGTAAATACCTGCTGTAAGTTGGGTTTAACAATCTTAATTATTTAGAACTGCTTTGAGTTGATCTCTGATCTAGTAATACTGTGAGATTCCTACAGCTGAGGTGAATCTAGGGATATGCCTGCAACCCTTCAATACTGCTGCTGATGCCTATAGAGACCTTACACATGAAGAATGTAAAAAATAAGATCCTTGGTAGTTTAACTGTAATAAAATCCTAGGAGTAAAATATTGGCTGACAGTTACCCTTTGCATCAAAACTCTTAAATTCTTTTAAAAAAGGCGCTCGTGATAAGTGTAGAGTTAGTTTGGATTTTAATTTAATTTGCTTTACAGTTTAAGTGGCAAAAGGCTCTTCTGGGGATGGCCTAAATTTGTGGCTATTGACAACTGCTTTATAAATGTATGGGCTCGGGCAGTCTGAGGAGGCATTGCAGCTCTCCAGGGCTTCTGCCACTAATAACAGAGGGATGTTAGACAAGCACCCTGAGTTTACTTCCCTCTCTTTCTTACACTGCCTGACTTTCTACCTTCATCCAGTGTCCCTCAGTAGCCCCCATGAACCCATCATATAAATGAGAAACAGGGACCCTTGGGTGGTACCCTCTGAAGAGTTGAAAGCCTTTTTCTTAGAGAAATTTTCATAGGGCTCCAGCTTACAGATACTCTTCCAGTGTTTTTAAGATCAACATTCACCACGAAATTCACTAACTGAAGACCTTAATGAATGTTGTAATGACCAGGTCTGTTGTTGTCACTGATTCAGTATCTTGTTTTCAGGTGTGAGCTGGCTGAGTCAAATTCAGTTTGCTTCTAGCTGAAATCACTGTCACACAAGCAAAAAACCAAACCAGAACAACAACAAAAAAAATCACCACAACCCCCCCCGCTTTATAAATATGATATTCCAGCCTCTTTCAAACACCAACTGTTGATTGGCTACTTCACACGTCATGATACTAAATCACTGACTTCAGACTGTTAACCTATTACTTACTGAGTACAACTTCTGCAGTGAAGTCACATCCACGATTGTTAGTCATAACTTGCATTTGATGAGATAACTTCTATTGGGGAAAGAAATAAATTATCATGCAGGCTTTTTTTTTTCTGTGACATTGGGAAAGGTATTGAAATTTCTGATTTACATTTTTAATAAAACCAGCTGGATTTGAAAATGGTTTACACATTTATATTCTGTAATGTACCACAGTTTTCATTCTGTGCTCTGTAGTTGGTATGAAGATCTAAAGTAGATTTGATGCCTCTGTAAAAACAGTCTAGCGAGTCCATGTTCTTCAACTGCATGACACTTGTTCATGTACCTTTTTCAGAAGATATTGATGTTTTTAAACAGATGAGGACTGTTTTTCTGGGTGTTCTTTGCTTTGACAAGGTTTTCTGTTGGGAGATTAGGCTTTTGAAGATATGTTTCATATATTTTAGTAGAATAAAATACTACCTATGACAGCAAAAGACCCTTTTTTCTCTTTTTTTTTGTTGTTTTGTTTTTGGTTTTTTGGCTTCTCCTTTACAAATAAGTCCTCAGTTTTTATTGTTGCTTGCTGTTACGACACGTCATATATCTTTTGCTAATTGTATTTTTTTTCCTTGATTTTAATTATTATGGAGCAAATGTTTTGCTGTTTAAAAAGTATTAGGATACAATTTTCTCATTTCTGGTTTGTTAAATACCCTTGAATACCCCATTTTCTTTTTCTAACATGCCAGTGATTGATTCACCTTTCTCTCTGATGCTGATGGAGAACACAACAGAGCAAACCAAAGATAAGTTAAGGAGAAGTACTGCTTTTAGTATGCTTCCAGCTACATAAATGTGTAGCAGAGCAGGATCTCTTGGATCAGGGTCTCTCTGTGGGTTTGCCACAGTGCCAGGGAAACAGTGTCAGGAGAAACAGGGCTGGCAGATAAAGCAAGAAGGAGTATTGCACGTCTTTTCAAACTGTATTTGAAGACAACTTTTCCTCTTCTTATTTGAAATAGGAAATCTAAACAGTAAAGGGGGGCAGGGAAGTGTCTTGAACTCTTTCCATTCTCTGGTCAGAGGTGTGTGTGTTTTTTCACAGAATTATTCAGAAAGCATCTGTGAAAAATGGAAGTTCATCTTGTTAAAGTTCTGCTGGACTTGGAAGCCACTTGTACCTTGTTCTGGGTGCTGGGTGCTTCCCATGTGCCTACCTACTAGAATTTAGTCCCCTCCAGTTACTCCCATCTAGGATTTGGCCCCTGTTGAGATCAATATTTAGTACTAGGGCAGCTTTTACACATTGAGTAAGGATCATTTGTTTCTATAGATATAAGAGGACTTAACAGCAGTGTACAATCAATATGGAAAAGCCTACTAAGATAATTTGTATTTAAATGTGAGCACTATTAATTCTAAACCATCTTCAGCCCTTATTTTGTCCAATCATTGCTGGACATCTAGGTGAAGAAGGCTCTTCTGACTTATTAGTTTATTATCAATGATATTGCCAACACTTGAACTCTTCAATTAGGGAACACAGTTACCTATTATGCTATTAAGGTTTGCTGCTTTCTGATTGAAGTCCATACAGAAATACCTATTGCCTTAGCACAGTCACCCCATCCTTCTGTGAGCAGGTTAATGCAGAGTTTGGCAAGTGTACAAGGAGAATGTAAATAATAATTACTGAATACTAATTTAGTATTTTTAAGGATGCTTGTCTTATAATTGCATGATATGAAGGCACCTATAGAAGAATAACTGTCTGTGAGAAAGTGATATGACAAGGATATGAACTTTAAAATGGTCTCATCTTTTTATTATGTTCAACACTTTTTTTTACCTTGGTTTACATGTTTAAATTTTCTAAGAAAGCTGTATCTTAACTAAGGTTTCTGTAGCTTCTAGGAATTCCACAGAGTTTGTGGGGAGGACTGTATGTTCCTTCAGCTGTGAATAATTTGTGCTTCTTTATCATTTGTTTCATGAGCCCTCTTTCAGATTTTATAAACAACATGTTCATGTGAAGACTGTCAGTTAAAGCTGTTCAGTGCAAAACCTTACTGGTACAGCGTTATAAATCCTCCTGTACTGCTTCAGTTGATCTTATACTGCGCATTTCTGTGGTATTATTTGATCCTGACTTGTGTGGAATCAGTGGTATTGAAACATGTGCTTAGTTGTTTTGCTAAAACTGGATGTCAGGTGTTAAATCAAGTATTTAAGTTTGTGCTGGATCGGGTCCTCTGAAGGTAGAAAAAGCCAAAGCAGTGAAAAATTCTGGTCACAATTCTCTTAGTTTAAGAGTTAGGTGTTACAGTGTGTTTTGAAAACCTGCAATAAGGCATATTGCCTTCTTTTTTATATTTTTTTTTTTTTTTTGGTCACTGTTGCTCCCATCAATAATCCGTAATTTAAAAAGTCATGTGTGGTCTCATAATTGTTTTTTACATTGGGTGGAATAGTAGTTCTTTTAAAAATGTGGTTCAAAGGAAGAATTGCTTTTCATAGTCCAGAATAGCTGTGGTCTTGAATTACGTTTAGAAGAAGATGTATTAAATATAAACAAATACGGTGCTCATGTAAACATTAATTAAGTTCACAGAACCTTGCTTTTTTTGTGAAGAGCAGGAAAGCTCTTCTCATTTTCTCGTTCTTTCCACCAAGGCTTGTCTGGCCCCATTCCACCATCACCTTTCCATAGCAGAACCAATTCAGACATCCCAAATGATGGGACTGTCCCCTCTGCCCATGACCCCTCTTGGCTCTGAAGCTGCTGGGGTGGGTCTCTGAAGCAGGTCCTGTGAGGGTGGCCTGGCTGGGCCCTTACTGGATACACATGAGGAAGTGTGGAAGGCAGAGAATTCTAAGGAATTTTACACCACCACACACAGGTGATGAAGACACAAAATACAAATATTGAGTGACCAGGACTTAGGCAGGAGCTGGAGTGCTACTGCTCACTCCCATGTGGGTGAAGTGGGACATCAGTGACAGTAGGGGCTGTGGACAATGGGAGCTCCAGCTTGGAGGCCCAACTGAGGAAGAGGAAAGTGGAGAAGAGATGGGAAAAAAGCCTCTTATTGTGTCCCAGGAGAATGCTATCTATGCATTCGGATCAGAGCAGCCCACAGCCATATAAAATAGCTCTTACACACTCACAGGTTGTTCTGAACTAATATTTGCTATTTTAATTTTCTTTGCAGACCTTGATATCAGAGTCACTGCTCTTTTCCTTCTCATTGGTACTCATGGTAAAATAAGAGATCTGTACCAAATATTGAAGAACTAAGCCTAACAGAATGAAAAATTAACATGCTTATATCATGTTAACATGTTTATATCATATCTTAAGTAATGATATAAACAAAGTGCTATGTCATTCTGCTTGTCCAAGGCTGAACCCTTTTTTGTCCAAAACTAGATTATGTTCTTCATCTCTCTAATGGCACTATTAGAAAATTCATATTGGAAGCCAGGACCTTATTTGTGATGCTGCTTCTCCTTTGGGGCTGATACTGAAGCACAGGCACAGTATAAAACTTCAGAAAGAAGGCAAATATCAGATAGTTTTAGCCCAGGATTAGCAGTTAGGACTCTTGAGTGTCATCTGAACATTGATTATTTGTCAGATAATGCAATTACATTTAATGGAGGGCACTGCTCAGGAGTTACACAGTTTAGCTAGCACGTTTGGGTTTTATGCTCTGTACCATGTTCTCAGTCACAGTGGAAACATGAGTGACATTTGACACTCGGTTGTGGTAATACTTTTCCAAAGCAGCTGCATATCACAACACTGACAAAACCCATGAAATGCCCGTTCTGTGCTCCTTGCTACCAGGTCTTGTTTCCACTGTCCGTGAGAGGCGGAGGCTGCAGAGGAGAGCGGTGTTGGAGGATGGTGTCGCACGTTGTGTGCCTGTCAGTGAGCTCAGACACTTGCTATTGACTGTGACATGTCACTTACATGAAGCCATGCAGTGCTACTGCAGCTTGGGGCACAGCATAGGTTATGCAGCAAATTGCAGCCTGCTTTTATCTGTGTGACAGACCCACCAAGAGATGCTAGAATCTGAGTGAGCCTCCAGATTTCAGGGTTTCTGACTCCTGAAAAAAAGGAAGAAAAGAAAGATGTGCCTGAGATGGTTTGAAATAAAACAGAGAAGAATCCTGTTCCTGTCCTCATGTGAACCCTGATAATAACAGGGAGGACTAGACCATCTTATTATTGAAGTGCATCAGAAGTGATTAAGTAAAATTCTTGCCTCTGTTTTCCCTGTTGGCTTTGCAATATAGAAGAAATCTTGGCTCCACTGAATCATGGGGACTTTTACGATTGAGTTCACTGGAACCAAGATTTCCTCTTTGGAATAATTGTCAGCTTTGCTTCTCCTGTGGACAGGGTGCTGATTCATGCTCCTCATAGATGTAGCATCAGTCATTCCAGAGATCCTGAGAAAACTCTCCCTATTCAAAAAGCTTAAGGCTGGTAGACTGACATGCATTTTGCTTCAGTGGCAACAACTGTGAGGACATCTGTACCAGAAGAATGCCCCTGAATTTCGGGTGATCAGGCAAGCCTTAGAACAGCCTCTAATGTTCTTCTAGGAAGACCTGATGTCAGTTCTGGCTTGACTGTGCCAGAATTTGAGCAGAGTCCTTCAGGTTGTCACCTGCAGATAGAACAGTTCCTGACTCTTCACAGTAGCAGACAGAGCAGCCACACTGACTCAAGGCTCTGCTGTCACAATGACAGCCATACTATAAATGCTTTATCACACAGAAATGAAAATTTGATTAAGTATCTCAACTTGATTTATTCATGACAAGGCAATATTTAGCTCAAGCTTATTTCAGACTTTGAGTATCAAAGGGATAGCCTTGACTTCAGTGACACTGAGCTCTCCAAAATTGCATTTGCATGTTCCATCCTGAAAGGGACTTCTGAGACTGTGACTCAGTTTCCACTGCCAAGAGTTAAGGTGTTCCAAGAATGGCTACCTTATGGAATTTAGGCTCTTTATCCGAACTTTTCCTTTTATTTAAACAAACACACCCAAATCCTGAGGAGTTCAGTTAAGACTGAGCTTCCAGAACTGTCCTGAGTTTCAGTTGGGAATATGCAGAGGGTTCTAACTGGTAACTGGGTTTTGAATCTGAGCAATACTAGTTTGAATGTTATTGACTGTACAAGCACAAATAACAGATTTGAGTAGAAACCAAGAGGGAGAGATGAAAGTCCTAACACAGCTTCTCTCCCGAACACCTCAGAAATCCGAGACTTCTGTCTTGTCCCATCTGTACAACTGAAAGAAATGTTTCCCTTTTAACGGGAAATTAAACAGCACAGACAAGTTAAAGAAACAAAATCTACAAAATGTGGTTGGGTATTTATGTGTGTAAGTTCTCAGAGAATTTTGGTAATTCTGTGTACAGTTTTGAAACCCTGAGAGGGATGTCCAGCAGTGGCAAAGCGTGTGGATGAACACTGGTGGTGCATGCAGATAATTCATATTTTCATAGGACTTGATAGTCAGCATGGGAGTAATCTCAGACTTGGCTAATGAAAGTGGCTGCACCTGGTTGAGATCCTGCTGGAAGCTTTACTCTGTCAAAGACACTTATGTCTGGGTGCTTCCTACTTTATAAACCTCGTCCCTTTCTTGTGCCCTTAGGCTTAGTTGTGTTAAGGAACTGAAAAACTGGAGATCATCTCTGTTTTGGCAAAAGCTGGCTGTGCATAAATATGAATATCTCTGAAGGCTGCTCTTGCATGCAAACTTATTTGGTTATTTGAAAATGTTTTTGAATCTGATAGCTGAATCATTGCTGAATCATTAAGCTGTAGCTTACGTTCTATATAGGTTTTATAGATAACAATGTGGTTTTACATTTTTCTTTTTAACTCTGCCTGCATTCAGCTGGAGGCTACCATATTGACAGATAAGTTGAATGCTGATTCTGTGAAAGAAAGTTGCCCTTTTGTAAAGAGGTTCTAAAATCACATATTTTACCTGGTGGAGCACCCTGTACAAATGAAAATGTGCTGTCCTCAGCCATCAGTGCAGTACGCTGAGAAATGAACATATTAAGGCAATTTGAGTGTTGAACCTTCTTTAATTCAACACATCATTTGGTTTCAAAATGGTTAAGTAAATTGTATTTAAATAATTGTAAACATTCCAAATAGTCATCCAAAACCAAATTGTACTTTGCATAATCGTAACTTAGGAACAAAATGTTGCAATATGAATCAAGAAAGAGTGAAAAAAAATTTGCTAAATGAAGAAAGTACGCTTAAATTTGTTCACATATTTCTCCTTAGTAGATATTTGACAAAAGTTTTGTACTTATTTAAGATACTGTGCAAAATTTCAGATCAGTGTAGGTTAAAAATGCTTAATATCTTTTTATTGCTCCATCCCTTTGAATATTTATTTTCTGAAACTTGAAAGCTGTGTGCAGCATGACTTTTGCAGTGCAAAAGGCTTTTCATTCCATAAAGTGCCTAGAAATTTGTTATGTGATCAGTTATATAAATAGGCTTATTGTTTAGAATGTGTCTAAAACGCAGTCTGTCCTTTAGCCATTTTTTTTTCTCTTATTAAATTTTTAGAGGCGCATATTTCAAAACCAAACAAACCAATTCCAAAGGGGTCTAATTTTCTTCTCTTTCTCCCAAAATGTACGGTATGTTCTAACAATTTAGGCTCCAGTTTGGCTAGTGGGTAGTCTTTCATTAGAAAGCACACTGTAGCAAAACATGTATTTTTTTTGTTACAAAATAGCGAATGATATAATAATTGTAAAGGGCATCTACAGCATAATGACAGTTATGTGTTTTTCAAAGGAAAATGCAAACAATAGGTAGAAGAAAGTAAAATCAATAAAAGGACATTGTATGAATATATCTGGTCCATTAGTTACAGGGAAATCTATTCTGTTCAATCTGAAATCACATTCAGCTTATGAGGTGGATAAATAAAAACGTTAGGTCCCAGTTATGTAGTCCTTTCTCCTTTTGAGCTTAATGGCAACTTTGGATGAAATGGGACATCAGGATTAAAGCCCAAATTAATCATTGTGCAGCACGATTTTCATCACCCTCACTTCCAGATAGGTAATTTCCACCAAGTAAAATCATTGAGGACTGTTATCATTGTATGCTTAGCTGCAGTTCCTGTGTTACAGAGGGGAAAAAACAAGTCACGAGTATTCTTCAGTTGCGGAATGGGAATGCATGTGCACCTGTTAAGTTTTATACCTAAAAGAGTGTGCTGAAGTTTGCTTATTTAACTTCAGTCCTTTCTTCCTCCTGTTAAAAGTGTTGTGGAGTTTGGATAGAAAAGTATCACGAGAGATTGCACATCTGCAGTTCCCCCAAACCCTAAAATGTACTGGGGACGACTGATTTCCTCACTAGGATTTCTGATCCCTGTGTGCCAATTGTTGGCTGATTAAGGTCAATGATAGCACTTATTCAGTACTTTTATTGACTTGGATCATGTGATAGAAGTGATTGATTTAAGCACAGGATTGCTAATTTTCTATTGTAGCCATTTCTTCTATAGAGCCAGGTTTTACATTACCAGGAGTTATTTATTCTGTATTTAAAGGCAATTCATTTTTCCCTCACAGGTAGCGGTGCTGCTGCGTACGTTCAGAATTACATATTTCACTTGTGGGAGATGTTTTTGCCAATGTCAGATGTACCCTTTGTTTCCAGAGATCTTTGGGTAGGCTGAGATTTCAAATAGCAGATAATAACATGCAGTGTGTATTATTGATGTTGTCTTAATTGTCTTATTGACAACTCACTTGCACTTGAAGAGGCATGCTAATATCAGACGTTTTATGAGATTGCATATATTTTCATGACTGGGAGCCATAGCTACAAAATGATTTAAAAAGCACACAAGTATTACTCATTAAAACATGTAGAATTTTAAAAATGCGTTTTTGGGTCAACCTTCAGCATTGTCACTGTTTGGTTTTGTTAATCCAGTCTCCCTCACCCTTAATTTTCCTTTACTAGTCCCTAATTAAGCTACACATCGATATTTAGCGTGGTATTGGCTCCAAAGCAAAGTGCCATGCACCACCACCATTACCTGAAAAAAAGAGCTTATAGGAATAGTAAATTATATGCCTGGAAGATATAAGAAGATGTTCATATAAAGGGAAAATACAAGTTATTTGCCTCTCCAGTGGCAAGGAGAGAGTGTAGAAGAGAGTATACATTGTGTGCAGTTGAAAATTATAAAAATCTCGTTATGAATATACTAATTGTGATATTCATTTCTGGTGGAATAGGTTCATTAAGATGTTGGAATTGTTTAGTTACTGTTGGTCTCTTTTAAAGACCTGTGAATTAACTTGTGACATTGTTAAAATTTAAAATCAATAAAAATAAAGCTACAGTATGTATCAGCATGAGCTGACAGATGTAGACAAGTATTAAGGAAAACCTCTTGCTGGGAATGATTGTAGCCTGAAGTATTCTATATATGAATGATCCAAGCATATTTTAGATTTCTCCTTTAGCAAACCTCCAGTTTGGACATATGGGTCTCTTCATGTGTCTGTCATGGTGAAAGGACCAGTTGCTGACGTTACTTCTGCCGACAGTGTCTTCTGGGTGCTTGTCTTTCCTGTTGCTCGTGAGGACTCCATCAGGGACTGTTTGTTTCCAGTCCTGTTTGAATCCTGTGTTCCTGTATCGCTGTGAAACACATAAAGGCAGAATTTAATGTAAGCTCTGCATGTCCTTTCCACCCCTTATTTTTCTGCCTCATATTACTGTAGTGGATTTGCTTGAGAACATTCAAAGGAAGGAGACAGTTTTCAGGTTGACTTTCTCCTTCTCCCAGTGTAAAAGCCTGTTATCTTGGAGAAACTTGGGTTTCTACCCAGGAGATGCATAATCCAGCTCTATTCACCAAAATCTTACCATTTTTTTTCAGATTCCTTTTTTTCCTGAGATACTGAAGTGATTATGAAGAACTACAAATGCGTTCTGCAGAATACTTTTTAAAAATTGGCAATTATTTGTACCTGTCTTCTAGCTCCCTTCAGCCTGTATTGCGTTACTTTTGCAATTAAGCTTTGTCATTCATCGTGAGGCCAAAGAACTTGGAATTCTCTTTCTAAATGTGCCTCTGTGATCAGGTGTTTTGTTAAGGATCTTCGTGACCTTCTAAATTTTTGCCACATTTATGCCACTTCAGTTTCACCTCAATAAATCAGAGCAAGAGCTGACTCTTGGTATTTCTGTAAGTGGGCAAGTGAAGTTTTATGTCGTATGTAAAATCATAGCATTGAATTGTTTTTATATGCTGAAGTGCCCTTTTAGATAAATAATCTAGATATGGGGGCAAATAGAACCCACAGAAATAGTTTCCAGTAGGAAGTGGTGATGAACAGCTCAGAAGTGACCTCTGCATACCATTATCCTGCATTTGTGAGTGTGTGGATTGGCCATATCTGAGGATCTTGTGCTTGATTTCTAAAATAGATCAAGTAGTGTATGCCTGAAGCAAAAGGTGTCCATCTGTGAAATATGAGCTTGAATGACCATAATATCAGGAGAAAAATGGATGACACCTGAAAATTAAATTTGTTGATAAAGCACTGGACAGAACTTCATTCCTAATTCTTTTCCTGACTTTCAGTGTGACCTTGGAAAATTCATTGGAAGGTGATTTTTACAGGTGCTGAAGGCTTTTTGCCACTAATGAGTCTTGGGGTTGCAACTGGGGCACTAATCACCTCTGAAGCTCAGGCAGTGCTTGCATCTCTGTTGGCCCAGTGGGTAAAAGGATTTTTACAACCTTTAAAAAACATGATATTTATTGACAAAAAGTATATAAATATGCTTTTATTTTAATAGTTTGCTTGGAAAAAATGAAGAGGACTAGTAGGCTGTCTGAATGAGTATAAATGTCTTGTGGAGTCTTGTATGCTTACAGGGTGGTAACTTTGCCTGGCATGAAGGAATTGCCCTTGCAGAAGCCCATCTCATCCTTCTGCCTGATGCTGGCAGTGAGAGGTGCTGATTAGGGAGGCCAAGTGAGCCCCAATGCTTTTGGTGGTCCATTTTCCTCACAAAATCCTTGTACCCACTGTCACTGTAGGGATGTTGGTACATCCTAGTCCTCGTAGCATGTCTGGCTACAAATATATCCAGTCTGCAGTTTGTTTGTCTCCCCAGCTTCTGTGGCAGCGTGATACCAAGCTTATGTTTATGAAAACAAGTATTTTCATTTTTCCTGTGAAGCAGCCACTCTACCTCCGTTATAATTTTATTTGACCTTTTAAGTAGCTCTGAGTCTCCTACATTTTGCTGGAAAGATAAGGCCAGAACGGCCCACAATATTCTAGACATGGGTTCACCAAGGCTTTCTGCTGTGGCAGAAGGATACTGTCCATCTTGTTCTCAGTGCTCTTCTAAACGAGTGACTAAGGCTGTGTTTACTCTTTTGTATGTTACTGAACTAATGATTTCAGAGGACTGTCAATTCCAAGATCTCTTTCTGTGCTTGCATGCCATTTCCAAATTCAGTGTTATTGTACGTGGCTGTTTAGATTGCTTTCCCCAGATGTTAAACCTTCACATTTTTCTGTGTTGATACTCATCTGCCACATCTCTGCTCACTCGCTCTGGCTGTGCTGAAGCACAGATTCCTCACCCCAAGTTTACCCTCTGGCCACAATCTTGTCTTTGAACAGAACGGCTCAGCCAGCGATCGCTCCTGAACCAAGGCAGTTTTTCTTGACCTTTCGGGAGATTTTTTGAGTTTCAACCATGTAGCTCACAAAACTGTGCAGCAGTTTCTTCTTTGATACTGTCCCCCAGAGGATTTGGAAATAATTCTGCATTTGACAGTTTTGCTCTTGAAAACACCCCTGGTCTCTGGTTAAAAATTGTGATTGTGGAAAAGCTGGCAGCAAGTGGGCAAGCTTTACATGAAAAGATTAGCCATGGAAAGCAACTTCCCATTTGGTTGTATTTCTAGAGAGATACACTTGAGGTTTCCCACGTGGATGGTTTGATGCAGGAGGCCCCTAGTGAAATGACTCAGACAAGAGGTCAGCTTTGAATTGCTGTAATAATTTTTTTCTTATCTAGTCTTGGAAAAATAGTAGTGAAAACAGGAGTGAAACTTCCCGGTATCACCAAATGCCATAATCAGGCTGAGTATGTCTTTCAGGCATGTGTTGTCTTTTAGAACTCTGATACCCCATTAGCAACTATTTGATTCATAAGCAGGTGCACACTGAAGCAGTTGCTTCAGGTAAAGTGTTTCATTCTCGGATGGAGACAGCTGCTGGGAAAGTCCTGTAGGAAAAGCATAGTAGGCAGTGAGATATTTACTCCAACAGTGAATTTTGATACTTCTCTGTTTGAGTTGCTGTGTGGTTAATGCTGTTCTTTACAGTCCCTGGCCTGTTGGCAAAAAAACTCACTTGCAATATTTGCCATGCTCAGAGATGGTGAGTGAGTAGAGTCAATACTACCTGCCAGGACCAGTGGAGCACAACATGCTCTAGTTACATCACCTTCTATTTGTGAATTGTTACCTTGGTTGACATGGATAAGAGAACTAGCACCCTCCAGCACTGAAACCTGTAGTGTCTATAACTTGAGTAAAAAGACTAAGTGCTCTAGCTACGGCTATTACACTGTATCCTGGGATTCAGGGAACAGTGGATTAAGCTTGTGTACGTCTAGATCTTGAGACCTTTTTTGTGCCTTCAAAAATAATTTTCTGGTTTGTGTTGCAGGAGTAGCTCAAAGAAATAGAAGTATAGATTTGTTTAAAGTAAATCAGAATGAAATGTTTACGATGATCTGGGTGAAACGTCTCTCTCATTTGCAAGACCGGTTCACAGGAATCATTCATAATGCCTCCTGAAAGGGGAGCATCTTGTCCAGTTCCATTCACTGCATTCATATAGTATGTTGTTTAGCTCTGGTTAATGTTTGTTGAAATTTTAGATACTAAAAATTATTAAGAAAACAGGTAGAAGGAATAGGTGAGATTTTAAAAATTGCTGTAGAAAAAAGAGGTGTTTTAGTTGCTCCCTTTTTCGTTATTTATCCACACGTGCTATTTCAAGATGTCCTTTTCTTTTCCCGACAAGGACATTTGGGCTTGTAGTTGCTTAAAAGAGTAAGACTGTTGGTGGAGGAGTCTCTTCTTGCCTAAATTGAACTGAATTTTCATGTACCACAAAACTATCAGCAGTCCTCTGGCATTTTTGGCAGTAAGTCAGACCATTGGGCCATAGGCACTGTATGATTAGGAGAGTGCTGATACTTAATTTTTCTGGTAGTGTCTTTGTTGTTATCTAAAGAAGAAGTGTGGCTACATAATTCTTAAATCAGCTGGTCTGATTCAGTGGAAACCAAGGATTTTGGTCCAGGAACTGTGCATGCATCACTCGGTGGTTGAGAGAACTGATTGCCTGACTGAGTTAAAGATCAGTTATCATTCTTATCATTGCAGCTCCTGCTGCCATCTGGGTCTTTGGTAGCACTCCAGAGCACTGACTTCATCTCCACATAGGGATCAGGGTTGAAAGCTGAAGAAAGTTAGAAATTTTAGAGTTCATTAATGGGGGGTGGAGCAATGATGAAGGGTGGGAAGAGGGCAAGAGTTTCTCCTGAGGGTTAGGGAAGTAGAGGCATGGAGTTGTGGGGTAGCAGTATTTGGCTAGCACAGAGGTTGTTCAGTTCAACCTCAGTTTGAGAAATCGGAATTACCCACTCTGTTGAACATTCCTGTCATAATTAAGTGTCAGACTGTGACCTTTAGTATTCTAAAAAAAAGGAAAAATTGTTACCTTAAGGAATTTCCCATACCCTGAACCAGAACAGAATTCATGTCTGTGTTCTGGAATTATCTGGGTCCTTGGAGACAGAGAACTTCCTCAAAATTTAGTGCTCTGGGAATCTGCTTCTTTAGCAACTCTAGTGGTTGTTTCTATGGTTAGACAAATTGGTGACCTTTTGGAGAGCATCGTGTTATCAAACAGACCAATCAACTCTTTAGCAAATGTATAAGATTCATCTTCATTTAAGCATCTAAGTGTAAAATGAAATTGAATGTGTGTCTAATACATAGATTTCGCATTGCATTTGCCAAAGACATCATTTATTTGGTGTGTCTGATTCTTGGAAAAATAATCCTTGGAGACATAGGGCTTGATTTCCTGAGCACAGCTATTGTTGCACTTCATAATGAAAAATAAGTGCTTGGCCCTTCAGGGAATCAAAATGTGGATGATTCAAAATTAGCCTCCAAAATTTTGAGCATTCTAATATGAACGGTTAAAGTATTAAAATTAAGACTATCCAGAGTAGAAAGCAATGGTCCCCAGTGTTAAGATGCACACTTGGGCACGAACATGCACACACACACAAAATTAATATAAGGGATTAATATTCAACTCTGATAAAACTGGAAAATATGCACTGTGGAAGGTAGGTAGCATGTCTTCAAAGGTTGGTTAGTGCTTAAGGTGACAGAAAATTAATGCACATGAATGACAGTTGTTCCTGAGAGAGTCATCAGATGCAACTGTGAAAAGTCTCCTTTCCTTGAATCCCACTTAAGTTGAGAAAGTTGTTATAAATGTTTGATAGAACAAGATGGACAATTGCCCCAGGTAGGTCTGAGGTTTGACCTCTGCCGCAAATGGTTGCAAGAAGCTTTCTTCCACGGTCCCTGTTCTATTTAATTTCTTTGCAGGATGACACTGGAACGGCTAAATCTCTTGATTTCTTTGTCTTGCAGCCCTTTTGCTCCGTTGGTAGATCTAGGGAGATTAGGAATGCAGGACACAACATCACTATGTACAAAGTTTGTATCAAATAAAAGGATTCAATTTTCTGCCAAGTTGGGGTTTAACCTCTCCTAGATCCTGAGTTGTGCATAATTAATGTATTTTCAATATCTTTCAGCATTTGACTTTCAGAATTCTCTCCCAGAATTAATCTTAAAGATGTTTCAGTATTCTGCCTTCAGGAAGACAACTTGCTTTTAGCTCATGCCATAATTTTTGGTTTCAGTTTTTGGATGTCATGTATCACTCTGATTAAATGTCTTTTTCTTGCAGAAGGCTATTCTCACAGGAAAAAATCAAGCTATTATCTAACGAATGTGTGGCAGTTAGTGCTAGCATGGGCTAGTATATTTTTAATGGCAGCAATCTCTTCCATTTTGTTGCGTGTGAACAAAATCTCTTGCCTGCTTTATATCATCAAAGAGCTTGTCCAGATTTGGCGGTTTTAGGTTGGGTAACATTATGATGGACGAGTTGACAGTTCATTAAACCAAAGATTTTTTCCATCCACAATAGTCTGTCTTCTGTGTATTTACTATTATTAAAGTCAGCACAATAGCATCTGTAAATAAGACATGCCTTTCCACTGGCATCGACGACTGATGGTGGATGCCTACTAACAAAAATAAAGCTGGGTCCTGCTGAGCTAACTTTTAATTCAACAACACAGTGTGTATAAGTACACTAGTGCCATTGTGAAAGAATGGCTTTCTTCCATTAAAGCCATATTACTGTCCCTGATAGTCCTGCCTGTCAAATATACTAAGACACAAACCGATGTTGTTTATATTTGTAGCAATTCAGGACCCAACTGGTAGTAGGTACTAGGTATGACCCGTGCAGTTTTACATGCAGTAGCTAGCTTCCAGCTTGTTGAGCCACTGTGATGTTTGGGATATACATTCTTTGAAGATTACTTCTAAAGAAAGGCATTCAAATCCTTAATTCGAGATTCTGTCTATTCCTGTGGTGTTTACATTCCAGTGTGGCAGAAGATCACTGAAAAAAGAAAAGATGAAAATGCACTTTAAAAAGGGTTTCTCAAAACAGGTCTCCTTCAAAGCATCACAGTCCTCCACCTCCTCCCCTCTTGTAAAGACTGGGATTAATGTTTTGTGCAGGGAAAAAATATACATTAATAGGCAACTTTGCAGTTTGCCACAGTGCTGTTTGCTAGGGAGCCATCTGTGATGAAGCACTGGGCAGTGCGTGAGCGAGAGCCTCTTCCACTGCTGGAGTTATGACATTTTTTATTAACACAGCTGCAAAGTTACTTGCTTCTGTTTTTCTCTGTGTTATCTTGGTGCTATTGTTTTTACTTGCTACTTAAAAACTACAGGCTCATCATCTTCCAGAGTTCTTGCTTGCTATTTTTTTTTTTCTGTTTCGACTGTGTAATAAAAGGATCAAATATTTAAAATTGCTCGCATGTTACTTTATTAAATGTGTTTGTAGGAGAATGGGAATAGTTACTGTGTGGCTTTCTTGTAGCATTGAAGCTTCCAATTGTTTAGTTTTGAATTCACTCTACTTAAAATATGCAGCATATTTTTTTATTTAATTTGTGTGAATATGGCGTTCATTAAAGGGCCTAATAACAAAGGCTAAAGCTTGGCACAGGGTGGCTGTTATGCAAGCTTTCCCACACGCAGCTCTGCCAGTACCCCTCAATTCTGACCTGCAATAATACCCTTGCTATTCTAGTCCTGGGCCTTGCCTGAGCAGCGGCTGCAAACTGTGTCAAATCATGTGTGTGTGATCTTTGTGATATAGACAAACGAGATCTCTAAACTCGTTTTTATTTCTGACCTTACAGTAAGTCGTAGGTATTTTTAAAAACAATTTTGGCAAGTAATTTCTTGATAAACCAGGGGCAATGGCTGTCACAGGAGTGGTAAAAAGAAATGGATGAACAGTGTCAAGATATGTCAAGGCCCTATGTTTGTATGGGAAGGTAATGATTTAGAAAATCTGTATGCCGATGCAATTATTCTTAACTTTAAGAAATTTTGAACACATCTCTGGTGTGAATGGGATTCTCTGTCTTTGTGTGTTTCTAGCAGGCATTTGAAGGATACAGAAGGATGAGTTTTTTTTTCAGATTATAATTTATCTTGATTAAGATGGCATAAGACATTCAGCCATCATTGTGGTATAGCAGCAGGAGTGAAAGGATCAATTCCTTGAAAGGATTTATACCCCTAGAATTATAAGGGGTTTTTTTAGGGATGTTAATAATTTAAGGGAACTTTAGTAACTAGTGAATGATCAGCAACATGTGGTATGTAAACTCTGATGGAGAGCAGAGCTTTAAATGCAGACAATGCAAATAAGCATTCCAGAAAGCAAAAGAGATTCACCTACACATATACAAATACTAAATTCCAGCAACACATTAATTGTAAGATTCAAAATAGCCTTTCTGCTACCTGAGCACCTACTTTACACTGCTTCTGTCCTTTAAAAAACAGTTTTATGAAGGAGCAGTTGAGCCAAAATTGAAAAAAGGGGGCATGTAGCCTTTCAGGCTACGATGATTAGTATTAAGATGAGTTGCACTTTAGCTAGGCTGAAACTTGTTCGTAACAGAATGTTAAATACTTACTGAAAAGAAAGATTATGTCTATCTAGTTACACCATTCCTTGATATATGCACCATGTCAGAGTGCCATTGTCTCCTGGGTAAAGACTGAGAGTTCAAATACCCACTATCTCTCCCCTGGTGCTCCAAATGCTCTGCTTTGAAGTTTTTATAATCCATCTGTCATCTTCTAGCAGGGAGGGCACATGTTCTGTACCACTCAATTATAGAATTCTCTTTCGCCAGCTACAATGAGACAGGAAAGAATGTTATGGGTGGTTGAGAGAAACTGTCAGATATACTAAATTCCTGGGATTCATATGGATGATGTTATTCCAGTGTAGGAACACAGCATGTGTTATTGTTAAAATGTATTAAGGGTACATCTTGCATTGTACCATTTAAGCATTTTGATATTCGCATAGTTTTGTTAATATTTAATTTTTATTTAAAAAAGCAGAAGCGGACGAAAAGTCTGAGGTTTGATCATTTCATTTGCTTTGGGCAGCAAGAAGTGACCAAATATGCATGTATTTTGGAATATCAGAAATTATCACGGTGAAATGGAAAAATTGTATTGTTTTTGTGGAAAAGCTCTGGAACAGTGGAAGTGTTTACAGACCAGTAATATTTGCCATACCAATTGTTTGTATTATGATATGAACTGAAGGCCTGAAAATTATATGTGCTACCATCTGGTGAAAACAGGAGTAGCATTTCATTATGTGGTGCATATAAACAATAGAAGCAGTGTATTCTGAAAGTATAGTTAATGTTTTGTTTAAAGAAATCTACCTTATAGGGACCAAGCTTGCTTGATAGCGCTCTGGCTTTTCATGTACTTAGTCCCTGGGGTGATTTAATTTGTTGTCTTATGTGAAATGAGTTTGATGAGCTCAGCTAAGTCTCTTGTGGATATTAATTCATGGTGTAAGAGATCCCACATAGTTTTGCAGAGGCTGGCATAATTTTAAAATTGTATGGTGTGCTCAAACAGGGTCAGTATGTGTTGTAACTGAATTTATTGGAATACATAGTTTTTCACGACAGATTTATGGTACCATTGCCTGCAAATGTTTTTTGTTTGTTTGGGTTTTTTTCCATAAATGTATAGTCTGGCGTGAGTCAACCAGCCACCCTCAAATTCAGTTTCAAATATGCCCCTTTATGGGATCCCTTTAAAGCTCCTGAAGTGGACAAGAGCCTGTAGGAGTCTCCAGATGGTGCAGACCCCTTCGTAAGCTGAAATCGAACTCCCACAAACGTGTTCTGAGCAGTCAGCAAGACAACCTCTTGCTCAGACCGTATCTGCAGTATAAATACATCCTCCTGTTCCAAACAAACAGGAATCCTGCCATTTCTGAAATCTGGCAACTGCTTTCAAATAAAACTTACTATGGTGGCTTGCTATTTTGCAGCCTGTCGTCTGTCTGTTGGGTTCTCCAGGCTGAAACAAGAGCTGGGGGCAGTGGAAGGGAGATGTCCCTTCCAGGTTAAAGAGGTGAAGGGATTGTCCTGTGGCTGAATTCTGGGAAACTGATCCCAAATGTGTTTGGGCTAGGAATGGAAGGCAGTATCTCTGTTTATCTGACTTGGCTTGGTTACAGTAAAAATGGAAATAATCTTAAACAGCTCCAATGGAGAAATTAAATAATTTGGAGAAAGTATGATCCGAGATGAGATGGTCCTTCCTCTTCACCATGTGGGACAAGGACACTAGTCAGAAGCAGTTTTTGCTGCACTTCATTTGGGTTACACTTGTCCACTTGGAGCTGGCGGGTCTAAGTGTCTTATTTTTCTGCACCACTGCTACCACCAGCTTCCTAATTCTGGTGATGGGAAATTTTTAGAATTAGGCTCTCCTTCGCCAAGTGTTCTCTCCAGCAGATCTGCCCACAGATGCCCTAAGGGGAGATGGTCGTGAAGCACCCCCAAAATTAAGGGTGTGAAGTGCGGCACTTGGTGACAGAGCTGTACTTTGTAACAGAGAAAATATTCCTTGATGAGATTTTTGCCCTAAGATGGCCTGTGTTGAATGACCTGCTGCATGGACTTTTGTGGCTCAGCTCTCTTGACCTAACTGTGATTCAGTTGATAGTGCTGAGACTGGACACTCTGAGCTCTAGGGAATGGAAGCCCACTTCTCTCTTAATTGTATCTCCTAGAAGGCACCAGATATTTCCTCACTGTATTTATATGAGCCAATGCAAGTTTTGAAAAAACATTTCCACTAACTGCAGATTCGTTTTTTATATGTGGTTTACCTTTAGTACATTTATCTAACCTGTATATCAACAAAGAAATATTCCATTAATGCCATACAGCGATCTTTATTCACATGTAGAAGAATTTTTTTTAAAATTCAAAGTTTTTAATGTTTTGCTTGCTCTGATATTTGGGTTTTTTTCTTCCCTTTGCCTAGCTCTTCTTGCTTATCTTTCATAATTTCTCTTTAGCACCTTTTTTTTTCTATTTCTGTCTCTTTCTTCTTACTTTCTCCTTCTCTCTATCTTACAGGTACACACTAACAGTAGAAGCCCCAGTTGGAAGATTATCAGTGAAGAACAGAGTTTTTAGGTCCTAGCAGAAACTTCGTCACAATGAAAAAAAAAAAAAAGTGAAGATTGCAGTTTGCAGGACCTAGTGAAACCTGGAGAGTGTGAAAAGTATTTGCATTTGCTCTCTGACTTTCACTGGGTCTCCTAACCTGCACTCTGAGGGCTTCCACTGTATTTTAAGCCAGCCGTAGCACAATTTTGTGTAAATGGCAATAAATGAAAGTAGCCATGCAGTTGTTGGTAGTTGGTGTGTTACAATGTCAGCAAATCTTGAATTACTCTTGACTTACACATCTCCTATAAATTTCTATTTACCTAAGTCTAATTGTGTAAAAACGAAACCCCCAAACAAACAACAAACAGACGAACCCTCCCAAAACATACCTCAATTATTTTCAATACACATATTAAACTGTGATTGTAATAGTACTCTTCACCAGTACTGAGGCAAATGTAAAAATATTTATTCAGTGGAATTTTCTGGATATAGCTATCTTAATCAACAGTGCAGAATTCTCTTTGCTCAAGCAATTAATTTTTTTGATGGGCAAATAAAATATGTGCTTGGTTTTTTGGGGGTTGGGGTTTTTTTTCAGTTTATACATCCTCCTTGTGGCAAATAATGCCAAATAGATTTAGTATCTGGACAGAAAAATTTTTCATTATCATTTGGAAGCCCGATTTAAAATATATTACTTTGAGAAATACAACATTGAGATTTTAACCAGCCATATTGTGCTACAGCTTATTGTTCTGTTGCAGGGATAATGTATTAATGTTTATTGAGTTCTTTATAAATTTATATGTGTTAGATAGAGTCATAGTTTCCTTTGTGATCCTCTGTTTTAATAAGCTAGAAATTTATAAACGTGAATTTTAAACTACTGGTCTTTAGGTAGCATGTTGCAGTTTGGGAAATATTTTTGTTTTGTTTTTAAGCTTAACGTCTTTTAGTGTCCTTTCTGTATTTTCCCATGAGATTAAGGTCGTATTTTTTTATGCATGTTGAAAAATATTCACTTATCAGTATGGGTGCAACTGTAAACAAGTGATAAAGTGACAACATTTACAACAGCAAAACTGACAGCATTTGCTTTAATTTTCTGCCATTTTTGTAATTATATCAATCAAGACCAAAACTAAAATGATATTTTAGCATGCTGTAAGAAATGAGGAATTCAGATCTTAAAAGACCATTACAATTAGCTTTGAAACATTCACCATTTTAACATAATTGTTTCATATAGCTTATACGTCTTCATTTACAGGCAAATATTCTGTTGATCTTTTATAAACAAAGTAGCACCCATCTGCTTCTTGAGACACTCCTGGCGCCTATTCATTGCAAAAATAATACATGTCCTAATGACTTCCACATATTTTGAAATCTCCCTTTTGAAATTGGTCTTGGCAGATTATTTGCAGGTACTTGAGTTGCATCTGTTTGCAATTTTGCAAATGCGGAAGACTTTAATGTTGAGCACTGCAAGAGGGCTATTTTAATCCTCAGATAACATAGGCTGTCATCAAAAGCCACATTTATCTTTTCGAAGGTGGGGCAAATGTTTAATGTTAAAAGACAGTAAAAGGTCAAGGTCAAGGCTGAGGTCTGAATATTTTCCTTTCATAAAATTGTGTCTTTTGTCATTTACTTCTTGCATTTTTTTCATTTAAGTTTCAGCTTAGCTTCCCATTGCCAAGAGGATGTTTTGCTGATAAAAATGAAAGATCAGGAAGAGAGTAAATCTGAAATAATTGTGAACTTCGGTCTGTTGTACTTATTATTACCATGTGGTTAGCAGCTGACCAACTTAAGCCGTTTTTATTTACACTACAAAACTGAGCAGCATTGTCTAGAAAAGTACAACTTTTATTTAATCACTAGACTATGTTAAAATGGAGTTCAGGGTCTCCCTTCATCTCACAGAAGCAAGGAGGTAAGGTTGAAATGACATCCTTAATGTACCTCATTGGGCCTTGTTATTGCAGCACATATGGTACACTATGAAGGATTACCAATTGTTAGAGGACCCCTGCAAGAGTTGGGCACGGTGGGGGTGAGTTAAGGATGACATTTCAGCTTTAATTCCTCTCTTGTTTTCCCTGTTACCTTTTGACTGTTAACATTTCTTCATTTATTTATTTTTGGGACTAAATTTCATCTCTTGAACATTAAAATGTCTTTCCCCGCATGAGGAGGGTCAGTGTTTTAATACAGAAGGAACTGGAGACCAAAAGCTTTTAGAAATGGTTATTTCAAGGCAGCTTCTTTCTGTTCATGTTGTTGTGCAGTGAGAATAGCTGGAAACCCGAAAATGTGCCAAGGTTTTAAACACCATGAGGTTTAGTATGAAAGAGGACTGAGTGAATGTTTTGTGCAACACAGGTTATTTTCATGTTTCTTGATTAGCTCTGTGGTTAAAAGAGGAGTGTGTGCTTACCTGTGAACCTTCACTCAAGTGCCTTAAACTTTGCTGCACTTGAAAAGTTTAACAAAATGGCTGTGAAACAGTTGCTTAAGAAGGTTTCCTACCGAGCAGCAGCCACCTCTAAGGTGGAACAATTAAGCTATTTTTACAGCTTGTAGCAGAACAGGACAGAAATAAATACATCAACCAGATAAAATTGCTGTGAGAGCTGAGGTGGTGGGATGGTAGTATTTAAGATAGCATTTGACCAGGGGTTACAACTTCAAAAGTGTCTCAGGGAACGACATGCCTGTGGCTTACATCTTCTGAAGTGTGCAGCCTTCTGGGTTTTGAGGTGCTTGATCTTCATTCTAGTGGGATTTAGGTGCCTGAATAAGGGTCAAGGGCTTGCATGCCTTTGGGCTTCTGGCCATGTGTTCAGTTTTCAAAAGGACATTATGGACATCTCTTAAAATGCTGCCCAGGGTGGTAAATTTAATATAATCAAAGATCTATCCACTACTGTCATTTGTTTACTATGGCCAACCAGAATTCTGCTTTTCAGACTTAAATGAAAATTCAGTTTATAGATCAGCCTGGTTTCTCTCTATTATCTTGGCACACTGATTCGGTGCTGTCTTGTAGGATGTAGTGCCACCTCCTCTATCAGCATGCTGCCTCCTCATTATCATTTAATTATTTATTGTTTCTATTGCAGAACACTTGGGCCTACTCAGGGAACAGCTGTCTGTGCTGGGGTGGAGCTGAGTATTTGGGGAATGAGTAAGTAGAAGTAGTTGCAGTAGCAGTCAGGATGGAGAAGTTGAAGAGTCTTCACTGTTTAGAAACAGGAGATTGTTTCTTAAACTAGGGTGCATGAAAAAAATAGCAGGTTTGGGAGTTGAAATTTTTGAGACAGAGAATAAAGAGTCACTCTGAAGATGGCAAGGAAATGGCATTGCTGATGAACAGTGACAAAGTAGGGAATGGCAAGAGGCTGAAAGGAAAGACACATAGCTTAGCTTTATTCATCCAAGTTTGAATTGACAGCAACATGATTAGAAGAGGTGGTCTCAGGTGCAGGCAGGTGTGCCAAGCTCAGATAGGAGGCAGGTGCACAGGGTAGATGTGGGTGTCGGCAGCATAAACTTGGAGGAAGGCACATGAGCACAAAAAGAGGTGACCCAGCCAGAAAGCAGTGAAGGGGAGGAGGGTAAAATGTTGCTGTGCAGGACTCCAGAGAAAATTAAAGATGCTAGAAGAGTGTTGTAGCAAATAAGATAAGGAACAACTTAGCAACAAGAACAATAAAAATAAAGATTCTTGGAGCAATTAAGTGGCTGCTCTCCTGCTGAGGCACTGACATGGTTACATTTGTTAGATCTGGTGGGACAGCAGCACAAAGTGGTTATCTAGTTGGGAGCAATTGTCATATTGTTGTTCATATCCTCTGAAAAATGTATTTAGTGGTTACTGCAGCCAATTTTCAAATGTTAACTTAGCTGTTATCCTCACTTTTTATGGCTCAAAATATGAATCCACATTATGGATTTGTGTTTTGAAAACCAGCAACCTATCACTAAATTCTTATGTACTTCTGCAGTCCAGTGTGTGCTGATAGCCATATTAGATGATGTTTTTTATATCGAAGTTGTCTTATCCTTCTCTCACGGTCTTTAATCAATTCCCTCTTGTTTTCTCAGCTAAAAGAATCTCTAGAATCCTTTTTTGAGGATATGCAAGGGAGGTTAACTGAGTGGTCCACCTGCTTTCTTGTATGTTGGCAGTGGGATGACAAAGAAGTTATTGGTCCTTATTCAGTGCTCTTTAACTAGATTTGTGCTGCTTGCTCTTTGCTCAGCTGTTCCTGTGGGCAGGAAGATACTGCCTGTGTCTGCCATCTCAGAGACACCCTTTTTTTGGACAGAATAGGGTGATGCACTCCTTGGAATTTCTGAGGCCATGTGGATTCATATAGAGCTGGGGTCACTGTAATGATCTTCCCTTCCTTTTGCTCTTGTACCAACTGAATATACTGAACTATTCTGCTTAAGAAACAAGTGCTGTTCTCTTCCTGCTTCCTAATTTTTATTGTCTTTAGAGGCATATTGATGTTCACCTGCCCAGATATCTTTACAGCTACTAATGAAAAAATACCTACATTAACAACACAGACACAAGTGCACCTTGGGATGAATGTATTATTTATAAAGACTTACCATCACACCCCTCACAGTTACATTTTATGCTGCTTGTGGGTGTACTCCTGTGTCTTGTTGGCAATGCAATTAGTTGCACTGTGGGAGATTCCCAGGTTCAAAGCCAGGCATGTAAAATCTATTTCACCCCTTTTTAATATGTGGGTCTTTTTGTAAACGAAAAGAAAAAAACCCAAAATCGTGGCACCCCTTCACAAACAAAGCAGAATAACACTATTTGTGAAAATCCTTACAAAGCCAGATCCAGCCTCTGCTGCTGCTTTTTATACGGTACAGCTCAGCATAGTTGTACTAGGCCAGTACTGCTCTGCAGGTGGAAGTGTGAGGGCCATTGAACACTTTAAGTTTTTCCAGTGGATCACAATTACAGAAACATCTGTGCTAAGTAACTTTGTGCAGATGCACTGTGAAAATTCAGTGTTCAATAGCCCTCAACATTTCTAATTTCTTACTTGTGGTGGTGTAGTTTAGAAGTTGCACATTGGGTTGCAGTATAAAGCATATTGGAAACATTTGTGAAGGGCCTTTTCAGAATGCTTATGCTGCAGTGAAAGTGCTCCCAAGCGCTTTTGTTTCTTTATTTAGACTTATTCCATTTAAAAATGGACAAAATGCATGGTAGGGATGCTGTTGATGTAACACTGCGTGAGAGTGGAGAGGTCTGCGATGTTGACTCGAAAAAAAAAACTGAAATAAATTTTTTTTGGCAGTTAGTAAAGTAGGGACAGGAGGGAAACTTGGAAAAGCTGAGTTATAAAGCAATTGAATATTACAGTGAGATCATACAATTTGAAAAAGCTGAATGTGTATGTTTCTTTAGGAAACATATTCCCTACCTTCCATTCTCTTTCGTGTAGGTGCTCTCTGTAGTGCAACAGCAAGAATAAACTAAAGTATTGAGTAATACAGGACTCATTCTGTGAATACTTTGGGTGGTTTCAGCCTTAACTTCCATAGAACAACTAAAAGGGATAAATGCAGGTAGTGTTCTACTGCTTCTTTTTAAAAGGGTTGATTTAATCTTTAACATGATCCATGAAAATGCTTTAAACAGACCTTGATTTCAGATTCAATGGTGTCTGCAGTACAGGAATGATTTGCTGGAATCCTTTTCTATGAGACACCTACTGAGGGACTTTTAATACTTTTCTCCTTCATCGGGATACCTATGAAATGGTTTGGACTGGAGTTAGCTATATATTTCAAATTCAAGCTTGGTCTGTTGGGATAGGTAGCAAAGGGACAAGTCATGTGCTACAAGTAGTGTGATATTTATCCTCTGTTCCTCATAGGCTGAGCTTATCCCGTATCATGGCAGTCAGCCCAGCTCAGCAAAAGCCATTTCCACTTCATTTCTCAATGTCTGATTTTTGCTTCCATTGAAGTTAATGGCAAAACTCCCACTGTCTTCAAGTGCAGAGGGATCAGATATTCAGGGAGGTTGGCTACACTTTTAGCTCTTTCATCTACTTGGAAGTCAAATTTCGCACTCAACTTCTTTTGATCTCTTGGAAAACTTAAGCTTTACTTATTTTCTCCCAGTTGTTTCTGTAGCCTGATGTAATACATTTCTGTGATTTTACTGGTTAGGTAGAACTTGTTATTACTGTTTTATGTTTTGGTTCACAGAATAATTTTACTTTAATGAGAGAATAGAAATTTGTTCCCCTCTGCTCAGATTTTGTACTTTAAATCACTGCAACCTTTCCATGGGTTTAGGCTCTTGTTAACAAAGGTCATAATATGACTGGCCATACATAATATATTTGTGTTAATGAAATACTTGGCTGCATTTATGGTCCATTCAGAAACAAGTATGAGTCTGATAGAGACAAATATGTTTTTCAGTGTGGATTTACATACATTTATGGATTAGAATCAGGCATTCCTCCTTTTATAGTCAGTGTAGGTTTAACTAGGTTAAAAGGTTTTCCTGAATATTCATCCAGACATTTCTTTTGAAATAAGCCGCTGGTTTAAGTTTTGCACAAATTAGAAAGTACATAAAAACTGGAGGAGGAGAAGAGCACTGAGTTGAAAAGAAATGAAAAACTAAGTATATTTAAGTTTTAGGGCTTACAAACTCCCAAATTTCAGAGCTTTGTGAAATTAAAAGGTTAGCTATGAATAACCACAATCAAATCTTTTCTTTTGTCCATATTTAATTCAAATGAGATTGCTCCATATTGACTTCTAATGCTAAAAGGCCACCCATCATGGAATCCCTGCAGCCAATGAAGCAAGCAAGTGAATGCTTTCTTAAATGATGCTAATCAGTCCAGAGAGGCCTGCCCTCTATCCCCATCAGTATTCTGTAATTCAGATGTGCTGATAACCTGAAATTGAATGTGTCAGTATGCAGACATGTGAAGAAAAAAGGAAACTAAAAGGCAAAAGAGGCAGCTATAGAGACAATGCCTGTTTGATTTTTTTTCTTTTAAGGGAAGAATAAAAGGAATAGTTAGTAGTTGTTCTCCAATGCTTACTGAGTGCTGTAAAGGAATATACAGAAAATTCATAAATAGGCTAGACAGTCGATTTCCAAATTGAAAAACTGAGAGAAAATAAAAAAAAAAAAAAGTAAACAAAACAACCCTCCACTCCTACAAACTGTAGACCACAAAATAAGATACATTTTAGAAAGATAATACCAACAGGTTAAAGTATTTCTGTGTACCTAGAAAGGTTCCAGTCTGAATACCTTAAAAAGAGGGCTCTCTTACCCGTGCAGTATCCAGCAGAAGTCAGTTGCTGCATCTTTTCTGCATCTTGATTTTTTCCAAAATTTAGATTTCAGCTGTTTTATATCACATCTGGTTTAAATTTTGAACAGACACTTTCATGTCAGATGCAGATTTTTCTTCCAAAATGTGACATACGTTTGCTGTTATATTAGACAGTGTTCTATCAAAAAAATACATAAGTTTAATTTTTTTTATCTTCCTTCAAGAGGAAAATTATTTAACTTTCTGAAAGAATTTTTGCAGAAACTTTGGGTCCCATTCTGGCTTGTCGTGCATGTGTAAATAGCAGGTGTGCATCTGAAGGCAGAATTGGGTCCTTTGTTCTGCTGCTTCTCATAGTCTACATTGAAGATCTTGCTTGAATTTGGATTTGACCCTCTGGACTTTTACTCAAGTTCCCCCTTATATTTTTCCTACTCAAAAAGAAGCATTGCAGTATATATTATTATATATAAATATATAATTTATAACTATAATTTATAATGTCTATGTCATATACGTTTTTTATTATGCAATGGAAGATCTTTTCTCCACTGACAGCTTCTGTCACAAATTTATCAGAGAGAGGAATGATGCTAGTAGCAGTGCACAGCTGAAAATTGGGGCACTGAAAGATGATGTGTATACAGTTTCCTTATATGAGTTGTAGTCTCTGATGCTGTTGAAAGCCATTTAGATTTTTTCATCAGCGGGTCGCAGAGGAGGCAAGTGTCAGCATCTCCATTAGTACTGGGAAAATGGGGACATTTGGAATTGGGACGGTTGTCCAAGTTTAGTGAGTAGGTCAGCTGGCAGAGCTGGGAAATGAGCATGGTCTCTTGAACACAGCACCATCTACCAGTTCGTGCTGTCAGCCCTTGCTGCCCTTCCCAAGCAGCTCCTCAGAGGTGGCAGCCATCAGACGTGAGTGCAGCAGCTTGTGGAGCAGCTGTGTCTGTCCTGGAGGGATGCTCGGTGGCCGTGGGCTCACCTGGCCTGGAGGAAAACAGCAGCACGGGCGTGGGTTATTGTGGTGGCCATGACTCAAAACTTAACATGGAGGAGGCTGACTGAAAGAGTAACAGTTCCCACCCTGGGCATCATATGTCATTCTCTCTGTTGTTACAGGGCACCTGCAGAACTTGCTGTGGGCACAGTTATTTGAGGTTATTATGGAATGATAATCTTCTCTATTAGAAAAGATGGTGCATTCCCAATTCCAGTTAAAGATCAGTTTACTTTTCAGGGCTGACGGAGTGTATTTTAAAGGTTTTGTTAACTAGTTTTAGCCTCCAGAGGACTCTGGTGTGCCCTTTCATGTTCCTTAGTGCCCCCTCTGCACTGTGTTGCTGTCTTGCAGTTTTTGAGCAGAAGTGGACGGAGGCTTTCATGGCTCACCAGCTCTGCTCACTAAACTGAGAGCTGTGAACAGGGCACCAGATTCCTCACAGTCGGTGGACAGGTTCACGTTGACTTGCATGTGTATGGCCTGATGCTCCCACCATTAGCCTGATTTTCAGTGTGCTGAGAACTGCAGCTTCTGCTAATCAGTGGGATCTGAGTGTAATTAGCGTTTATGAAGGGACCACTCAGATGCCCTGCTGCCATGGCTTTCCAAGTCTGTTGATGGAATGGAAAGAGACCAAGAACCAAACCTTGTTCTCTGGTCCCCTGTCTGTCACCAGGAGATTAGAGGCTAGCCTGAACAGGATGGAAATGACATCCTGAATTTTAATTATTTATCTGTGCACTTTTTTATATCTTCTCATTGCTTGGATATTTCATCTTATCTTAAAAATATTTATTTGAAATTGTCAGTGATCAAAGGCTGGGAAACAAAACCGAGCTGGATATGTTTTTTTTTCTTTTGGAGGAAATTGGAGTGTCAGGATAATTCTTGTGTATGCAAACTTTACAAGATGAAGCCAATCTAAATGTTACATCCTTAAGCTTCATAGTAGAAGATGGAAACTAACACACATATATATGACCAATTTTACATACCATGAGAATTCAAAGATAACTGGTATATATTGCTTTTAATTCAAATTAAGTGATTTTTACTTGATCATTTCATACATACACACACACATGCACTCCCTCACAAGCACACGTCTGTGTACTGAACTGATAAAGAAAGAACTCTGCTTAAATAATCCACTTTTGTCTGACAACGGAATCAGTTATAGAGGTGCAAATATGCAGAAAGCTATTTGGAAATGCATCCTCGTAGTTGTCAGGTTTTATTATGCAGGAAGGTGTCATGTTTGTTACGAAGCTGAGTGCAGATGGCAGAGTGGAAGAAATGGATCACTAATTTTAACAATGATTAATGAACAGAGATAGAAAATGAATTACATTGGACTATCGGAGGCAAGAAATATTTTTGAGAAAATTTTGACTCATCTGCTGTGCTGTTCTCTGTAAATTATTTTCTGAAATTCTATATGTTGTCAACAGTTGACTGCATTTTCCATTACTGTCTATTTCTGTTCTTAAGTACTTCTATGTTATTAGAGATACATAATTTCAAAATACCAATACATTCCTGATTACTTAGAGAAAATATATGTAACAGTATGAATGTTCCAAAGGCTCTGGCCACAAATGTCCTGTTCTATAATACTTTCTAATTCTTCACCATTTTATCATCACGTTAGAAATATTTAGTGTAATTTTATCCTTTTATTAATAAAAGGAGGTAGTTGGGGAGAGGAGTCATTTTGTGTTCTTTATAAAAATAAAGAAAAATGTAGACGCAAAGTTAACGATAAAATGCAGCCAAGTGGGTTAACGTGGTTTTGAGCTTACAGTGCTGATTCCACCATTTGTGATTTCACAGTCTAACTGGGAAAAACATACACACAGCTGCTTTTTAAATTGCTACCACCCACGTGCTCCCCTCCTTCACTATAAACTCTGCTGGCACATATGTGCTCCCCGCACTTACCCACGCGCTCAGTGGCCAGTCTCGCACATCCCGGGCTGCAGGGGGAAAACGGAAGTTGCCACTAAGTTATAATTTGTTGTTTATCCTTGTTTTACAACCTGCTGGGATTGTGCAGCCTCCCCAGCTAACCAGAGCTTCTTGCCATTCGGATTTGAGGGCTGTGTGGGGCTCGTCTGTCCTCAAAGGAGGATTAGTTCTGCTTGGAGAGAACTGTGTCCTCACCCCCTCTTCCCTCCAGTATTAAAATATATATTAAACAGAAGATAAATGCAGTGACTGAAACAGAATTAAATGTTTCCATTGTTAATTATGTAGAGGTCCAGAAGTTGAGGTAAAATAGGGTCAGGGGCTGGCCTGGTCTTCAGCAGTGCCGTGAGGTGTTTCCAGGGAGAAAAAGGGGTCTGAGGAGTCAGATGTGGTGCTGGATGTGGGTGTTGCAGTGGCTGCTGTCAGCTGCCTGGGAGGCAAGCAGGTGAACTAAGGGTGAACCCAGGGTACTAAGGAAAACAGTGCCTTGGTGTTTTTGGAAAGCTCTCTGGCACATGTACATAGAATCACAGGATGATGTTGCATCCCGGATCCCTTTTGGTGGCGTTGTGCTGAATCTCTCCTCTTCTCTCTAGGGCTGGACCGTCACCTGTGGTCCAGCCATGGGCATTGGGAGGTAGATGGTGGTGTTTTTCCTGTGTCTCTAGGGTGTTATTTTGGTGATGATGGTGCTGGCAAGCTTTGGTAATTCACTGGATGATGGTTAATTGCATTGCTGCTACCTGATACTACACACGAACCAAAGCTTAGACCTCTGTAACAGATTTTGTTCCAGGAGGGAAAGTGCCCCTCTTTACATTTGATCTGAATTTGGCCTGTCACTTCTCATTAACCATGTGTGGTAGGTGACTATACTTCAGTCCATTGCCGAGACCTCCTCCTGTTTGATGCTTTATGTTAACATGGTCGTCTGTACTCTCTGCTGTTTAAGGACCTGATCCTTTTACTTGTGTGAAGAGCTCATTCAAGAAATCTCATTGATTTCAAGGAGACTGTTTCTGTGCAAAAGAAGTACTTGGCAGGATTTAGTCTTAGGCAAGCAGCTTTATTGCTAGAGTATCCTCTTCTATGTATGCAAAATAATATTCTAAAGATTACTTGCTGTTGTGTAAAAGAAAACAATAATTCTTAGGGTAGGTGTAAAATTATTCAATAAATTTGTACACTTCCCACATAAATGATCTCTTTTCTGCAGCATCAGGCTATGGGAGGAGACACATCTTCCCACAGAGACACTTTGGGCTAGTGAGCAAACAGCAATTCCATGCCCATTGCCTCTTTTACAGGCATCAGGCTCAATCCTGCTGCTGCTAAGTGTATGATTTTTAACCTTAGAAGCTGTGGGAAAAGTATGGTTTGAGAACTTCAGACTCAAGTTTCCAGGAGCTTTAGTCATAAATACAGATATATAAGATGCTCATGAATGATTAGCTCTATCTAAATTGTGCTTACACTTGCAGAAATACTTGAAAAATGGACTGCTCTTCAAAATACATCAGGGGATATTTCCCTATAGAGTTTGGGTCTTGGAATACATGAAGTTACCTGGAGTAATTTGAACTTTTATCATTGGTTTGCATCTGTGCCCAAGATTTGTTATTTTTTCCATATTCTGTTTCAAGATGTGCCCTAATCTTGCTAGAAAGTGTTAGAGAAAATTTTAAATTACTTTATGAATGACTCTGGCTCTAGTATTTTGCATGTAATTATGGTCCTGATGGGAACATACTTTAGAAAAACAACCACTGGAACAATACAAGTCCTGCTCAGGTTACACAGCATATGCTAAACACTGAGAAAACACACCCTGTGCTTTAGTGAACAAGGTAAGGGAATGCTCTTGGGAGCCAATTTAGAATGTGACTTAAGGCATGAGTGGCTTTTTTTCTCTGTTTCTTTTGGCAAACTGGTAAAAGAGCAATGGTGGCTGGAAATCCCTGGTAAACCCCTGAGGTTACTGTGTGTGTACAGAGACCAGGCTGTACCTAGACCTTCATGAGGATGGGTAGGTGTTGATTTTGGACCTTGCCTTTGTTATGGGAAATTCTTTTGCTCTCATACTTCCTTTCTCATGCTTCCCTTCCCTTTGTCCTTGCATGGCAGAGTTAAATGTGGGATGTGAAGCTTTGACAGAGGTACAAGAGAAATAATGAGGCTTTGGCAAACCACTGCTATCACTACAGAAATACTATTTTCCACCTTGGTGATAAACAGTTAAAATGTCTTTTTGTATGTGTGTATAGGATCAATATATATGCAGTGAAGTGGCTGTGATCAATGTGCTGATTTAGGCTTTCAAAATTTCCTGTTTGATACTATAGTTCTACTTGAATATGTTACTATATATATAAAGGCATGGCTTTGTACTTAGTCAGATATGTTATTTGCCTGAATGTTGATAACATTGCAGACATGAGGGTATGGGTGTGAATAAAAATCCCCTGTGGTCTTTCTTAGACCTCAAGTGGCTCATCTTAATTTCTTATGGCATCTTATTAGTTGAAGCTAATGCAAGTAACCTTAGCTAAATTTTGCTTCACTGTTATATAAAAAGCAGGAAGGACAATGAAAAAAAGCCTGTTTTTAAAGCATTAGGTTTGTTGGTGTGACAGCTTATGCACATAAACAATTGCAAAATGTTTGTGGGACCGACACCTTGGTTATCACCATTGGCTTAACTTGAAATACTGGGGAAGAAGAGTTGGGTCTGTGTTGACATTGACATTTTCTACTTGAGTGCTTTTGTCCTTATGTTCTTGTGGGAATGTACAATATTGTATGTTTTTGGAACATTTAATACATTTACGTGATATATGCATGCGAACAAAGGTGTATGTATATATATTTGAAATATAAAATATTTAATGCTAACGTGAGCTATACCATGATCTAGAGGGTATCCAGGAGGCCTGTCATACTTCTATTACTTCAGGTAAATAACTGATTGACCTTTGTGGTGTGCTGATACTTCACTAATCAGAACCTGAAATCTGTATAACAACACTTCATTTACTTGATAGACAAAAGAACAATTGCACTTGAAGTAATGTGATTTCTAAATAGACACTGCCTGTCAAAAATAAATGCATTAGAAGTAAAATGTAGCTCAAGGAGACAATTAGCAAACAGAGGTGACACTGTAAACAGGTGCACCCATTATTCCCAAAGCTTGTGGCAATATATTCACATCTTTTAGACTGATGGAAGATCATGTGACAGTTTGGTGAATTATCTATCTGTATCATCTGACTGATGAAACCTGCTGCAGTTGCAGATCATTTAAAAATGCATCTCACAAATTACATGGTAGCTGGAAAAAAAATGCAGGTTTTTTCTGAACAATGCTTTTCTAAAGCTATGTGCTGGAATACCTAATTTTTCTTTGAAAGGATGTAGACCATTTCATTATGCTATGTATACAGTCAGTTAAGGTTGTGCAAATTCATTACAATGTTTGTTAATCTATAAAACATTTTCTATTCCAGTTTTAGTGACATTGAATATTTTTTTATGTGCTATTTCTGAAACATTTTTTCCTGTGAGCTGAAAGGGAATAACACATTTTTATATAGACTTCTTAAATCGCTACTTATCAAGGAAGATTTGAGATGAGAACATTTGACCTACATCTTTTTGTGGGTTATTGGATTTTTTTTCCACATAGAAAATGTAAAACAAACAAGAAAGAATCTATAAACAAACTCCCTCTTTCTTTCTCTACTAGACTGTGATGAGAGCAGTATCACTTATGAAATGCCCTCTGATGTGATGTGGTAAAAACTGCCTCAGATGGTGTTTTGTAATTTGATACACTAACAAGATAGTTAGGAATGAAAAATGCATTTTCCCAAGCTATCGTTTCATAAGTTTTTTTATATTTTATTTTCTTTAAAATCTGTGAATTGATGATTGTTTAGTAGAAATAGAATTGAGTTGTGGATCAGTGGATAGTTGTTCCTGATGACAATTAGGCTCCAACACCTTAATAACTCTCCCACACTCCCTTAACACCTGACTGTATTATTGTATCCTTTTTTTTTTCTTTTTGAATTGCCACAAACTTCAATTATGGTTATAACAAGGCACTCCCATGGAATTAGATAAACATCAAAACTGCCTTTTGTCATTTGACACACATCTATTCCCAACAGAGGTGCTTTTGAGACACCCCAGGACCAGAACTGGAGATTCTGATTTTCCCCTTTACTGTTCCATACCAAAATCCTGCAGGTAACACCCATCTTTAAATGATCACAAATAAAGAAAAACCTTAAATCTTTTCAGTATTTAAAAGGCAGTGGGCTTGGTCTTGCAAACCATTGTAACTTTTGCTATTAATTGCACATAAGTCATACAAGTGCAGAGGTGAACTGAATTGAAATAGTCTTGCAGATCTTAGAAAGACTCTGGAGGAATCTAAGGTTGTTCACTTTAGGGAGTTCCACATGGCTGGTTTCTGTTAGGTGGCTGAAGAACCGTCCCACTGAATGTTTTATGTTGAGGCTGGGTTGCTCACGTATGTTTGCCCTACCCCAAGTTTTTGTGTAGATGTTAGCAAAAAGGTTCAGTTTCATCTATTTTGCTGCCTACTGTAAGTGGGTTTCAAATGCCAGTCCTCTTGAAATAATGTATAATGTTGGGAATGGCATACAGTTGTCTTGAAGGGCTTTTGGGAGGCTGCTCTTTTGGGAGGGGTCTGCTCTCACGAGCTCCTCTCAGGCTTGACCAAAAGGGCTTGTCCTGCACATTGGGGAAGGATTAAAAGGGATGAAGGACAGGCGAGATGGGCCTGCACTGCCCCTCTGCTGGCACTGCTGCCTGAACACAGCTGTTGTGTTCCTTTGGAACATCTGGACAGTGGATGAAAATAATTGTGGCCTTCGTCAGTGTTGATATGCCAGTGTTTATTGTGGATCTGCGAGGGGCATAATTTTGCTTTTTTTTGGTTGTGTTTAATTTGTAGCTTTTTGCTGGTTGATCCTCTGTTATCTTTGGTCTGCATTTGCAAAGATGTAGATCACTTCTGAGGAGTTTTGTGTGCTTAAACCCAACTAAATTTGGATTATGGTTGGTCCTGACTGTCAGCGCTCTGACCAAATGCTTGAGTTGCAACATGTCAGTTTTGACTACTTTTATTCAGAAATGGATGGATTTGGATTGAATTTCATCAAATCTGGTAAGGGGGAAGGACCTGTGCTCTCTGTTCAGGGCATGTCTGAAGCCCTCATGTGCCTTTCTGGCATGGCTTTGCTTAGAGGCATTTTTTTTCTGGCCACTGGATACTGAGTTATATTACTGAAGAGGAATAGCTCTGAGGTGAGGGGCAGTGGCTGAGGTCTGTGAGTGGGTGCCTTCAGGTGAGGTGTGAGACCTGCCAGTCTAAAACCTCAGCTTTGCTGCGCTCTTGGCTGTCCTGTGGAAGTGGTGGGTGGGTGGGAGAGGAAGGAAAAGGAGAATGACAGGGAGCATCCTGTTGGTTTATTCAACTTTTATTTTCATGGAAGCCCTCATAAGATTGTAATTGCTCTGAAATGCAGAGGGGAGAGGAAGAAAAAAAAAATCTCAAACTTTTTGCAGGACAGGAAAATGTTTCCTGTCCAGCTCTTAAAGTCTTACCCACAGAAATTTTCTTTTGCTTATATTTTTCTTTAATGAGTCAAGCCCCTAAAAATGTGTTATTTCATATTCAAAGTGACATTTTAACATATATTTGCCTGACAATATGACACACATATTGGTTTTAATGAGGGCCTCATTATAAAAAAAAAAGCCATCTACTGAATAAAATACAAAATATTTTCACCTAAATGTTGCGTAAATTATTCAGAAACGGGGTTCCTTTGACAGGCACGTGTGAGGAGCTCGGGCTGCCATTGTCTGTAGCTTGCCTGATCTCTGGGTAGCTGCAGGACTCCCACTCACTCTGTTGGCACAGCAGCTTTCCATGGACTAAGTCCCTGGCCAGTGGAAGAGCCTGCGTCCCCATGTGCCTCACCAGGTCTGGGCTGAGCAGGGTGTGGAGGGAGGGCAATCCCTACAGAGCAGGACAGGTCGTGTGCAGGGGTGACACAGAGCAGCCTCTGGAGTGTTCTAGCACAGGCTGACCCTGCCCTGCCTCCCGTGTGCTGTGTCCCCAGGACTGGGAACTCTAGCAGGGAGAAGAGGTGACAGTGGAGGTAATTGATAGGTAATTCTTCCTCTCTTGGGGCATCCCCGTGGGACCACAGCAAGTGGTAGGATCTGGCGCTCAGAGTGACCAGATCTGAAGCGCAGAACAAGCCTGATGCACGCCTGCTTCCCAATCCAGGCAAAAGAAAATATACTCTCCAAGAGTTATTATTAAATATTCACCAAGTAGAAAATATTTCAGACATCAATATCCTCACTTAACAAGCCCTGATATCCTATCCTCTTTGCTCTGATACCAGCCACACAGCAGCTGCTGGTTTTGGTGGGTGCAGGTTGGGATCCCTCCTTAGTTCTAGCTTGTGCTCTTTTTTTTTTTTTCTCCCCCCCCTTTTCCTCCTCTTACTTTTTGCCTGAAAAAAAGCACTATCACACATAGTGCAGAGTTAAATTTGGGTTTTCTTGGCAAGGGTTAATAATCAATGTAGATCTTAACAAAGGAGATGCTGCCTTATTATACTGTGAAACTTTTTTTTCTTAACTGTCAGTGAAGCAGTACTAATTATTACTCCAGTGTAAATGAGGTCATTTCCTATTAAGAGAACAAAATGCTTAGCCTTGCCTTGCCAATTCATACCATCTATTTTTCACACATACCCAGCTTCTTAGATTTTTTTTTCAAATTTTGATAAAATCCATTCATTTGTATTAGAAAAGTGTAAACCATTGCAATAATAGTTGCCCATTATTATCCAGATGAGCTTTTGTAATGTGTGGGTTGTTTGAATACCATGTGTTAGCTATGGAACAATTAGCCAGCTGAATGGTTCTTTAAAACAATCAGATACTTTTATCTCCCTGAAAAAATACATTCCTTGGAAGTGTACTGTTTAACTGTAAATTCTGAGGAACATTAAACTCTCATTGCAAGTAGCACTTTAGGATATATGTTGATCAAGGACAAAAAGACATCGAAATATCTCGTCTTCGTGTTTTCATTTTTTTATGCAAGCAAAAAGATTTAAGGAATATTGTAGCAAACAAAGGGTAATTGTTTTAGCCCAGATGTTGCTTTTGCACAACAAGCAGGTTACAATGTTCCCACAGAGCTGATGAGCCCAATCAGTGAAATGATTAAAAATTGATTTTGTCCCTGTAATTACAGTATGTAAACTACTTAGCTTGGATTGCAAAGGAAGTGATTTTCTAATTACGTATATACTCTGGTGTCTAATGATTGGTTTTTTGAAGTAATGAAGAGAGAGCCCTAACGACTCCTTGGTGCTCTGTTGTTTAAGAAAGACCATCTTTAGAGTAAGCAGCAACAGACAAAGAGTTTAAATTGAATTTTCAACACTGTTAATGTGCACATGGATTTGTTTATTAAAGAGACAGTAGCGTAATTTGATTGGTTGAGAACATCATGGCTTTTTTATTATGTAATATATTAAGATGCATGTGTCATGGTATAGGCACAGAGGTGATGGAAACCTTTTTTTGTACTACTTTAAATTCATAATGTTTTCTTACAACTCAATCAGATTGCCACAAATGTCTGTTCATCCTGTGCATCCAGAACACCCACAGGAATTGAGCACAGGTATCCAATTTTCCTCTGAGCAAAGTTATTTTTTTTATAGGTGGAAAGTTAAGTTGGCCCTTTTTAAACACCTGCCCTGGAACTCAGTGGGCAGCTGTCTGACCCAGCTTTTACTTTTTAAACAAATCTTTCTGAAGGGAGAAGCCCAGGTAGAGAAAAGCCAGTGCTTGGGGTGTTTTTGTGGAGCCCAGCCTCACCATAGGTCCCTGGGGACATGGGGAGGGGGTTCAGGGGGTGGGTGCTACCCTGCAGCCACCCAGGGCAGTCCAAGGGTGCCAGCTGGCCCGGGGGGTTGTTGTCCAGGGAAGCTGTGTGTCAGGTCCTGGGGCATCCCAGGTGGGAAATGCTGTCCTTGGGGCCTGGCATGTGCAGCAGCTACTGGAGACTCCCTTGCTCTGCAGCGCTGGGGCAGGAGGGCAGTGGGTGCTGTCCCCTGGGGTTGATGCTCTGGGATGACCCTGCCCCTTCTTCTGGAAACCCCACTTAAACAATGGACAGGGTTTTTCCCCAGTGTGTGATTACTGGAGGATGACACAACTGCAGCCATGTGGGGCTCCTGCTCACACCAGGGGAAGGGTGCCTGCATGTTCCCAAGGCATGATATGGCCCCTGGAGCGGGATTTGACCCCTTTCCAAATCCACAGTGGCAGGTGCCAAGTCACAGTTATGCCATGGTCCCCACCATCAGTACAAGTGTCATTAGCAGTCGTGCTGAACTGACCTGCAGCAGCCACCACCAAGTTAAACCATGTCCCATGGCTGTCTGGGCTTTGGATGAGGCCTGAGCTTGAAAGGCAGGACCAGCACCATGCTGAAGTGATTAACTTTGCAACCAATGACTAGTCCTCTAATGGGGCAAGTTAATGGTGGTGTTAGTGCCAAAGAACACAGCAAGGTAAAAGCTGTATAAGACAAATGCAAACTAGGATGTCTGAAGCACAGATATGTAGAAAAAAAACACCTAAGGAGCTGGAGAGAGTTGTGCCTCTTTGATAAAATATTTTGCAAACCCCTTGGCTCCCCAGGAGCTAAAATGATGTGCATTCCTGTCCTGTTCTCTGTGCTGTCTCTTGCTTACCTATATCAGAAGGGAATATGAGAGCCATAGTTTGTCTCGTGATCTTGGTGATGTAAAGGAGCTTCCCTGAAAGGATGTTAGATCAAACACCACAGATTTGCCAGGAGACGTTGACAGATCCTGTAGTGGCGAGATTTGAGTTTTTAAATATCTTTTCTTTAAAAAGGCAGAGAGTTTTATGTACTGGAGATCTCTGAGTGCGTGGGCAGGGTGCACAAGGGAGGTCTGACACCAGAGCTGTAAATGAGGACTGGTGCATGGCTGCGACTCAACTGGGAGGCTGTGGTGGCATGGGTGGAAACCATGCCCCAGCCTGAGAGAAGTGGTGTCAGCTCTTATGTTTTTCGGGAACAGTGGAAAAACACTGATATTTATTCCAGCATCCTGCTTTAGGGACTGTTTATCTCTCTTCATCTGTGCGCGTAACTCCCAGTGACACTAAGTGGACCCTTAAGGCCCCGTTGGCCCCATCCTGCATTTCTGATGAACACCAAGCTCGTGTGGGGGCCTGTGAAGGGTGTCCCAACACGGCTGCTGGGCTGCCTTCGCCCTGTCATTGAGCCTCTTCCCTTGCCCGCTGCCTCTGTCCCTGCATCTCCAATGTGCCTGGGGTGAGAGCAGCTATGCCATGGCAATTCGAGAGGCCCTCAGAAAGCAGCTGATAGGGAATAATTATTTAAACATGACACCTCATTCCATCAGAAAGGGTATGCTGTTTACAGAGGGCCCAAGCCTTGTCCCCTTGAGATTAGCAGGGGTTTAACACTGAGCTGAACCGGACTGGGATGTGGTGCTAAGAGCCTTCCGATGAAGCCTTTAACCTCAGTGTTTGGGGGAAAGTCCCATTGTTCAGAACAAGCCCATGCTCAAGCCTCTCTTTTCCCTTGCTGTGTATTAGATTTTCATCCATAACCTGCAGAAATCCTTCTGTCCCCCACTCATCATGGTATGAGATTACTTTCTCCCTTTCATGTCTCTAATTCGTTTCAAGGAATGATCTACATAAGCATATTTTAAGAATAACAAAAATTGTGCCATTATACCCTAGTTATGTCTCAATAGTACCCCTTTTTTATCCTCTTCTTTCTAAAGGTCTTTGGGGTTTTTTCTTCTTTGGGGGTAAAGGTGTGCAGGAGAAACAGGATCACTAGTTGAGCTGAGCACAGCTGCACAGGAGTGTTCCTCTGGGAGACTTACCATGATAAATTGGTCTGTAAGGGTTCACAGTGCCATTTTTTAATGCCAGGGAGTGTATTAGACACTGGTAAACTGGCCCAATTTGACCTAAGTGGAACTGTCTTAATTTGTTTCCGTGCAGCTTGCTGCCTGTACCTTTAAAATATCTGCTTTACATAGTCAGTGTCAAATGTGTTAGAATAATATTAGCACAGGTAAGTAAAATACCTTTTTATAAGGCTTTAAATCATTTCTGCTACAGTTTAATGTGTAAAGCTACAGATTTTCCCAATTTGTTCGTAAGGTTATGTATCACAGACCTTAAATCATTTAAGGTTTTAAACCTGAGGGGTTCACTCTTAGTCATGAACTGGAAAGCAGATTGCAAGAGACATTGACATGCTGATCAATGACATGAAGCCTCCAAACAAATCAGTACAGGACTTTAAGAGATGAAGCCTTACTCTGTTCTGTCTGTCATCAGAATTTATAAAGCATCTTAGTGAAAGCCCCTTGAGAATCATTCCTAGAATTTTGCAAGTCATGAGCGTGTATGTAAAATCTGAAATTTTTTTTTAAACACAAGTGGCCTTGTAATAGCATAGCAAAAATGTAGTCTGTGATGTCAGTGTAGGAGTACTAAGAACCTGTTTAGTGAGATAACATCTTTTAGAAACCTAACAGTTTATTATCCTCTTTGTTTCTGTTGCTTGGCTTTCTTACATAGAACAAGCTGCAAGGAAACACTAGAAAGGTATATCGTGAGGTTTTAAGGCATCAACAACAGCAGGAATTCCAGACAAACAAGCTGTCACTGTTTTCAGATACTGTGCAACTGAAAATGCTGGATGGGACCTATGTTTATCTGCAGGAGTCCAGGGATTTGATTTTCCTATGTGTCCAAATATTGTAACTGAAATACACTCATTTAAATTCTAAAAAAATAGTATGGGCCTTTATAAATGGGACCTGAGTCCTGTCTAAATATGACTTTATATTTGGGAAGACCTAATCTGATGACAGGGGTTTTCTTTAACCGTTTACAAAGGGTTTTTTGTTCTCTCCAGTTAACATTGCAGGTGCCTGGCTTGACTTTCCCAATGGAAATGGGAGTAATGCCTTGAGCCTGGCTACCTCCCCTTCAGCTCAGTACAGTAAAGTGTCTAATGAGAAGATAGGCTTTGCCTTTTGGGGCTTATAATTCAGGTATAAACCCAGAGACAATTGGAATGTAAAAGAAAATTAGGCATGAGGAGAAGGCAAAAAAGAAATGTCTTCCTACATGTGAGGAAAAATGGGGATGGCAAACCAGGTGTCTAGTGCACAACTGTTGGCAGTCTGCTGTGGAAATGTGAGTTATAAAGGAGGGGTTTAAGCTTTAGCTGTGGTAGTTCTCCTGTGTCAGAGAAGTTGTATGGCAGAATCATCATTTGGAGAACATTTCAAAGCGTGACAAAGACTGTTTCAATGTGTAAGCAAAGGGTGGAATTTAGGAAGTGTTGTGGTAAACCATGACAATGACAGTAAGTAGCCTGTGTTTGGTGTGGTGGAGAAACCAAAGGAGTGAAAAGAGGAGGTGACATGGACAAAGTGGGACACTGTAGCAGCATTTGTCCCACATATGGGACATTCTGTAGTAGCATTTTGCATTGGGTATAATGGGGACAAAGTGGAGACTGGAGACACCTTAGAAGGTACCTGAAAATTGTTGTACTGGTATTGCACTAATACTGGGCTGTGCTTCTTAGTACTTTTCAAAATTATTTAATATTGTTTACATCATTAATAGAACCCCTAAAAATTGTTGTTTACCCTTCAAGTCAACAAATGACCTTGTGCAGCAGTGTGGTCCTGCTGGTGCTGACTGGTTTAAACCAAATGCAGCAAAATGGCCAAGCTCTTAATTATTTCCCACTGAAATGAAGGATGCAATTCTGTACCACAGCCTGGCAGGGGGTCTCTGCAGAGAAGTCAGTGCTTCTCTGGGAAATCAGTGTTGGTAAGGTGAAGCCCTAAGGCTGTGGTGCTTGAACTGGGGTTTCAGAGATTGTATGAAAGAGTTTGGCTGATGTAGATGTACAAAGTGTATTATTTGGAAGTGACCTTTAATTTCATTTGTTAGACATGCATAGGAATAAACATAGTTAGAATTCTCAGTCATAAATTCTTCAGATTATAGCTTCAGTCGAGTGAACTTTATTTTGCTCTAAGAACGCCCTTTGTTTTTGTTTCTATTTTGCTTACTAATGTAATGGCCCTAAATTCACTACTGACAAATATCTTGGAAGTATTCTGGCTTGGCTTTTACTGCTGGCTCTTATCTCTTTTAAGTAGGGTTTATTAGATGAGATCATCTACAAAGGACTTATTTCTGTTATAAAATGGAATTAAAAAAAGTAAAAATACAATTAGTAGCTGTTCTCTTTTTACTCAGTTTGAAAGATTAGAATATCAATGTCAAAGAGAATAACTGGGTTTCTGGAGTATGCTATGCAACTTTTGTTTTATCCTGTTTTGTCCTCTTTTGCTGTACTGTCTAGGGGAAAGGATCAGAAGAATTTCATTCTGTTCCTCATCATTATCTTGAGGAGAGGTTTTCCCTCTCAAAACAATCCTGATCTGAAAGAAGTTTTCAGTTCCCAATATGAAATGACCACCAAACACATACATTACGAAGGCTTAAAAAATAAAAGATGTTAATCCCATTAATATTATAATTCTTAATACACTCTGCTGTCCTGTAGATTGTCTGCTTGAGGTGGCATTGTAATATTTTAACGTAAATATCTGATTCAAGCACTGAGTTTTGACATATTAAATTTCTCACAGGTTTTATTTTTACAGTTGTGACCTTCAGTACCTATCCTGTGTCTTTTAAGAATTTCCACATCCAGGGAACAGATTCTTTGGCTTAAGAATAACTGGTAAGAATACTTACTTATCTTATTCTCATAACAGTTTCTTCTACTTATGGATCTGAGTATACGTTTGTTTTTCCATATAAAACTGTGTTAAAACAGACTACCTAAATTAGATTTTAAAGTCTGTTCTCACATATTATTTTACATTTTCAAAAATACAATGTTTATGCCTTGCAAAACTTTATTGTAGTTCTTTCAGGGTATAGTGAGCTACAAATAGATTTTTTCAAGAAAAATGTCTGCTTGGTGAAATCATGAGCATTCATCTTTATGCAGTTGATATGTAATAATTGTGTTGGGGATGAATCATCATTTATTACTTTATCATCAGACTGCTGATTTAAAAAACCCATGACATTCCTGATTAAATTCATTTTATCACTTTTTGGGTTTGTTTTTTTTTTCCCCCGTAAGTTCAATAGAACATCTCATGCATATTATTAAAACCCATATTCTGTTGTATATTAGCATGAGAAGAACACCCATGAAAATCAGTGGGTGGAGGGCTGTACTACACTGTATATGTGATTTTCCTCTGAGCTATTCCAGTGCAATAGAAGAAAAGCTCCTGTAAAGTCTGAGAAATCAGATTGGTGTGGAAATAAGTGTGAAATCAGAATTGGGTTATTTGGCCCTCAGTTTGAAATAAAAGTCTAGCTTCCTAGGAAATAACTAATAATTAATTCCACATTCTACATGCATTAATTGATTCTTAAATCAAAATTTCTGATAGCTGCTGCTCCCAAATCAAATTCTTATGTTATTTCTTTATTATAATTGTTATACTGGATTGTCCATTCGTTTTTATATGTTGGGAATCAGTAGAAATTGTGTGATTCAGTGGAGTTGTGCTGATTTATAGCTGATGTAAGTGAGAGGATATCCAGGCATATTAAAGCTTCAGTAATGCAAATGCATAAGCAGGTATTGAATTACTGATGCTAATGGAATTACTCACGTGAGTAAAGTTAAGTATAGACGTAAGTGTTTTCAGGATTGATGTCCATACTTATGAATTTATATCATTTAAGAGTATGGCTCACAATTTTTAAAACTTACTAATTGAATGTGAGCTACCGGATTTTATTCTAGACAATTGACTCAGAAAGAATTACAGTGACTTGATTCTAGAATAATTCCATCAACTTCAGAGAAGATATGTGGATTTTTTAATGTTGTAAATAAGGATGTAGTTTGACCAATTCACTTCACTGATCCCTACTAATATCAGGAAACACTTGCCAGAGTAAAGGAGGAGCGCAAAACCGGACAATTAGTAATACAAATGGTTTCAATCAAATGGTTAAATAGCTCAGCAAAGACGTGGTTCGTTTTGTAATAGCATTTGGAATCCAAATAAAACCATCTGAGAGATGTGCTGTTTGTTGTGATGTTAATACAGAAAACAGAAAACTCTCAACACGTCTTCAGTTTCAGGGGGGGTGTTATGAAGCCACAGTATATTAAAAAAAAAAAAAAAAGAAAAAAAGAAAAATTTCCGAGCCCACAAACTTAAAATACACATGCAGAAGCTCCTACTCGATTCTAATTAACAAAGCTTACCTTCCTCTTGACCATAGAGGTCATCATGTAAACTATTTAAATTGATAGTAATATTATGCACCACGAAATTAATTTTACATTGTATACAGTTTTTATTGTGACTTTATCTTGTTTCAAAAGTGCTTACTTTCTGATTTTGTGGATATTACTGACTGGATTACTTTTATTTTGGTTTTTACACAACAGTTATATTAGAAATTTGCTGTTTTATTCTTACCTTCTTAGTAAAAATCCTTTTATCACACAATGGGTAATTTATATCCATTACCAGCCCTTTCAATCCTTTTCAGTGGTGCTGTCAGTGCCTTTGGCACAGTAATGATTAATGTGATCTAATAATAGTGTGCCATTATATTACCTTAGTAAAACATGTACCAACATCCTATTCAGATCTACCAAATTCATAGCTTCCTATAATATTTTTGTTGAAAGACAGGATTACTATTTTTCAAAGCGGAATTTTTTTTTTTTTGCCTTTAACATATTTAATGAAATTCACAATTCTTTGCCATGGTAATCTTTGTGCATGCATTTGGGCTTGATGGGTGAATTTTATATCATTCTGCATTATTATGATTTGTTAGGCAAATTGTTTGACACGTAAAGAGAGATATGCATTACATTGTTTTGCTTTGTTACGGGTGCATTTTAAGCATTCAGTACCTTCTGATTATTCTGCTGTATTTATCATAGCGGGTATATTTAGATGGTATTATGCAAGAATAAGCATTTGGGCTAAAATGTGTCTCTTTCTGCATTCTAACCCAGATACTGCCACGTACTGCAGAAGGCAAGCTCCCTGCTCCTCTGCCCAGCAGTACCAGTTTTGGTTAAGTTTATTTGCTGTGGTTCTTGCTCTTTGGCACTTCCTTGCTTTTTTTTTTTTCCCCTTTTGTAGAAACGTGCAAATAGTGCCCAACTGTGAGCTGGAAGCTGGGATTGTGCAGTGCTATGTCTGTGGTTTTCAACCCAAGGTACACACATTTGACAACCAAATTCACGTGTATCTGCCCTGTACTTGAGGTTCACTGAGATAAAGCATTGCTTGACCCCGAACTCCAGCTGTCAGGTAGTACCAGTTCACCTGAGAAGCAGAGAGACTATCCAGGGGACACATTTTTGGTAACAGCAAGTGTTGTTGCCTATTAAAATGTTGGAGTTCTGTATGTGTGACTGCCTTCCAGTCATTCCAGTTCCATACCTGGTGGATGCAGTGGGGGAATTTGCTGCTGCTCTTGCTCTAAGCACTGATTCCCCCAGTCCTCTGAAACAGGCAGGACTTTAGTCATGGCACTCTTTCCACCCTTGGGTTCATCTATTTAATAATGCTCCTAATCAGCATGGCTGAAGAGTTTGGGTAACACTGCATCTTTGCAAAGCATCTTAAATCTTCATCACCTAGAGATGTCATTATTGCAGTCAGGGAGTCACATACTTAACACTGTCACAGTAAAATCAAAATGAAACAGCATGTCCACATTTTAACTCTACTTTGTGATGTTCTGTTAAATACATACTCTTACTGTTTCATCATATCACAATAAATAATGAATGAGAAAAATATTTTAATCTCGTCAATACTGGCAATGTCTAAAAACAAGCAAAGTGTGTGTATGCATTTATGTGGATTCCTTATTTGATTTAGGCTAAGCGATACAGCTGTAACATGATTTGAAATATGCAATCAATGTAAACGAAGAAGAATATTTTGAATGCAGTATATAAACTGTGTGGTTCTTTAGACATAGTTTTAGGAAAAGAAAAAAAGATGAGGATTGTCATACCATATAACAATAGTACTAGCACTGGAAATATATGCAGCAGCTTTATTTTCTGCCACGGTAAAGACAATCTTAAGTCTTGGTCATTTAAATCAAAGACATTCTCATCTCTTCCACATAGCTGATTCTTCATGACATAACAAGAAATGAGGGGGGAAATAAAGCCTGAAATCTCGGTTTAACATTATATTCAAAAGGTTTAGAGAAAGTTCAAAGAGATGCTTCCCTGTTTTTAGTGGCAAATAGTTGTGTACAAAAGAGAAAAGCTTTTTATAAAGATCTTTCCAAAATCAGTTTACTAATGGAGATATAATTTGTTAAAGCTCTAACACAGCTGTACCGGTCTTGAATTAGAGATGCCTTAGGTTGCACTGTAAGTCACTGGGCAGTCTATTGTGCAGATTGCATTATACCTTACTGCTTTATTACTCCTGGATCCTGCAGTTTTACTAGTCAGGACCAAGCCAAAATGAAAAATGGTGCCTTACTTTTTTGGACTAAGAATAGAATGGTCAGTGAAATATTTCTCCCTCATCTCTTTACATGCAACTCAAAATAGATGTGGTAGACTGCAGAATAGACTTCTCCATGGTCCAAAGCATTTTCAGGGCCTGGTTGGTTGATTGTTATGTTGCTCCTTTCAGTGAGAGGTTGTTGTATGAAGTATATGAGGCACCATGTTCATCAGGGTAGTTTTATGTCTGTTTATTGGTAAAGTAAGATTTGAAGTCAGTGAATTGGCCAGCAAAGGATTATTTCATCTGCACATATTTCCATCTTCATTCTGATGGGACAGAGGCTCTGATGTGTCACCTCTGGGAGGGCTGGTTAGAGGAGGGAGAAGAGGACCCTGAGGCAGGTGCATGAGCTGTTGAATAAGAGCACCATTACAGTTCACTGCCCTTGTTTAAACTCCTACCCCTGTTGCTGTACTGTGATCCTTAACACACTTGGGTAGGTTAGGAAGTGGCTTCTTTTGTGTGACTCTGAAAGAAAGGCCTCCCAGTAAGCAGAGGAAGAAGAATAAAATAAAATTTAAAAATCTTGGCCTATTCTTGAAAGATAGAAAAGCACAAGAGGAAAGTATTTTTGGCTTTTAAGGCTAATTTTGTCTCTTATGAGGCCATCAAGTCAATGAGTAGAAGTGGCAACTGGTAATTCTTGGGTTATATTACTAGCCACTGAATTACTGTGTGACTTTAGTAATGAAACATAAATGTTCCTTCTGTTCCCCAGTGGGCATAATACCATTTACCTGTCTCAAAAATGCTTTGTAATTTAATTAACACTTGGAGTGCTCTTTGAGATCCTTAGATAAAAGCAGGCAAAATGAGTCAATTGTTACAGAAATCCCAATTTATCCCCATTTAAAAAAAATTACACTTTGTCTTGACTTTTTCAAACCTCAAATAATGTTTGATAGGAGTTTTGGGCTTTGTTCTTACTGGTCCTTAGAGTCACTTATTCTTAGTGATTTGCATAGCCATGGTGTAGGTAGTATTACTTTTTTTTGTTCAACAGAGTATTTTGGTGGATCATAAATTACCAGTCCCTGTGCTGGGAATCTGTTTCTGAGAGAAGCATACATTTTCAGAGGAGAATTTGACTTGTGCTAGACAAGTTGTGCATTATTCTTCAATATATACCTTTCATTGTTTTGGGGAAAAGATTTCCTAATTTTTAGTTGTGCACTGGATGCAATAACTTGGTCTTTGTTTCATCAAGTATGCTAGTATCTTGCTGTTAAATTACATGATTGTACTATTGTAACTACAGCTGTTGAACAGCCATTTTTAATTAACTCCTCCTGCCCTGGCCAGATTGCTGACCAGTGGCCAAACCAAGGATTTTCTTGGTATAGGCAATCACTGTCTAGAAGTACACACTGATCCACCATAGACTGAAATATTTAATTGTATATATACTTTTGTTTGAATATATACTTTGTAAGATGTGCAGTTAAGTTGATTTTTGCATCTGCTCTGACCTCCAATAAAGGTTTGGCTAAGGCAAGCAGAAACACTTGCAGCAAGTGAGCTGCAGCTTCAACCCATCCATGCTTCCCATCTTGTTTTGGAAACAGCCAGACCTCTCTCTGAAATCCTAAAGCCCATCTCTTTGCTCCTGGGTACCTAATTCATTCTCACCCTTTTTCCTCGGCAGCTTCATTCACTTATGTGAGCTTTTCTTTTCAGGGACTGTGCAAAAAGCACACACATACCTGGATACAGCTGGGCTCAAAGTAAGGTTCTTGGCAAAAAGTCTGTGTTCACACATTTTCCCCCTTTTAATCTACTTTCTGCCACTATCTTATTTAAACAAATCAAAAGGAGTTTAAACACCCTTTTAAATAAGAAGATAATCTCAACAAGCATCTCACCACTAGCAAAAAGCGAGGCTCACTTGTTTGTACACAGCCTTGATGAAATATCTCAAAGTTTTGCTAAGCAAGACTGCCATTCCCTTCTGGTATCAAAAGTGCCATTATCTTGAAGTTTTAAGTTTTACTATTTGTCTAATAGCACATAATAAAACTGACGAGGGAGTTTATACCTTTTATATTCTTTCCTTCATGTTCTCCAGCAGTTGTTTCAGGAGAACCCTTTTGGTCTTGATTTGATAGTTTAAATAGACAGTCCCATGCAGTTGTGACAAACCAAGGGCTGACTCTCAGCTTTTATGGAAATCTAGTAAAGCCAGAATAGCAGAAGTGATCTGCCACTGCTTTTTGAATATTTTAGAGTAACAGAAGTTCTATTTAACAGAAGCTGTTAATGTTTTTTTTTCTGACTCTACAGCTGACTTCCTTTCCTTCTGTATGTTTTACTTTTTAAATCATATTCTACCACGAAAGGTTTGGAGGAGAGGTAAAGAGGGGGATCTTTGTGAAATTCATCCCTCTGCCCAGCTGTAGTGACAGGTAACAGTGCTGGGCAGAAGTGCAAATGTGCAGTAGCAATGTGGACACCCGCACACGTGTAAAGGACTCTCTGAGAGCAGCTTGCTTTCAGAACAGGTGAAAGTGTGCAACTGTAATGCCCAGTCAAAAAGCAGAAGCCTCTCTCCCTTTCTCCCTCATGCCCTTCCTCTGGAATATTACATTTTTACTGAAAGTGTGGGTGGATAAAAATAGAGCACATGTTAACTCTCTTAATAGTGATCTCAAGTGTTGCTTTGAATGGACATTGTCCTCTGAGCTAAACACTGGAGGAAAATTCTTGTGTTCCTTTTCTTTCCTGTGGGTAACTGCACATTGCATAGCTGACCAAATATGCCAAGACTATGGAAAAAAGAGAAAATGGCAAGATGACTATTTCCCCAAAACCGTAAACACACATTGCAGCCTGGCTTCTTATTTGAGAATGCAAGATTTTACTTTTTGAATAACTACTGTATTTTAACAATAGGCATCAAGTGGTTGCTATGTGATACACAACAGTGTTTTTCATGAACTTTTGGCTGCTGAATAAGCCCAGCAAATATGGGTTCTTACCCTTTTAGTTTTCTGGGTCAATTCATTTTGCACAAAGGAGAGAATGATAATTTGAGTTGTAGGCAGAGAATGTTTTCTTCACATGGTAGGAAAGATGAAAGCTGTTTTTATTTGATTTCTTTTTAAATTAAAAATTATAATTCTTTATAGAGTTACAAATAATTATCTTATTACTAAAGGCATCCTGTAAGCTTGTTAGAGTCTTTCTCTGTAAAATAGTTGCTGATTGTCACTGCAAACTAAAAGTGAGAGAGAAATATAAATATATATGTGATGTGTATGTGTGGAAATTTTTTATTTTTTTTTTTAAATGCTATTTGATTACCTCAAAAGTAAAAACCTGGGCAAATGCTTTTTGTTTGCTGGATGGTGCTGGCTGGTTACAGGCTATATAAAATTGTTTTCTGAACTGCTTTTCTCTAAATGCTCAGTCCTCTCCTGTTTATGGGTCAGAGAGGACAGTGTCTATCAGATTTAGTTGGCTTCCTGATGGGACACCACATTGAGGATGCTTTTATGTTCTTATCTCCTGTTCTTCTGTTGTTGGAATCCCATGGAGCAGGATTTTTCTGAAAATTGTGGATCTAAAATCTGTGTGAGAGCAGGGGCTGGCACTCAGTAATGGGAGGGGAGGGGGCAGGTGAGGTGGCAGAAAAGCAGGCAGATGTCAACAGCTACTGGGAACACCACTGAGACACAGGATTAATGCCAGGTTATGTGGAGGGAGGAGGAAGACTCCAGAAGCAGGGGATAAAGGAGGTTGTTTGGGGTAGGGAAGGAAGGGCATTCAAGTTATTCAAGGGAAGGGAGAGAAATTATTTCTAGCTGTGCAAATGTATCAGATGTGTGCCTGTCTCTCTAGTTTCTCAGTGCTAAAGATCTCCTTTGATTGTAATTAGCTTCTGCAGTAAGTACACTCACAGGGACCTGTTCAGGAAGGCTTTGGTGAAGAAAGAAGGGCTGGTTTTGGAGAGGAGTGAAAGTTGGAAGAGTGCTGAGGACAGATCCATTGTATTGAAAGATGAAGAGTTTTGGGCAGGGTGAGCAAGGAGATTTAGTTTAAGGATTCAAGTGCCACTAAGACAGGATGGGTGGAAGGTTATCATGCTCTTCTGTGAGGTGTTTCTAAACCAAGAACTAGCCTATCCTGTATCAGATGTGTAGGGGCCCTTGTTTGGACTTGTCCAAATCAATGGAGAACATAGCCTATGTGGCAAATTCAACAAGGCTTTGAAGGGCAGGTAGTTGAACCATTGATGTCCTGCTTTCCTCTGTTGGTACTACATTGGATTTGCTTACTCCAAGGAAAGTACAGTTGTAATTACTCCTCCTTTTCCTGTCCATGTATGACAGCATCCATCAGTGTTCATCCACACAATTAAGTGTCACATTGAGATGTGTTTTAAAATGAGAAAGAGGTACAGATTTCACCTGAGCACTGTGGCTGTTCATTCTCTAAGGCTGTTCATTCTCACCATGCTGCCAAAATGCAGCTCTAGAGTAAGCTCCAGAAAGGCTCCATTTCATGCCATCTTTTCTCTAATCTGGATATAACTTCAGTGAATTATCACAGTGGCTGTAGGCCTCCATTTGTGTAATTTACATAATTCCATTAGGTTGAATAAATTTACACAAATTTGTACCAGGTGCTTCTGCTGAGAAGGTTTGTGTTGGTTATTTTTACTTTGGGTTTTTTTGAACATAGTAAAGCTGTTTATGCATATGGTTACTGTGGCAGATATGAGTGTTTCACCTTACTTAAAGAATTACATTACAAAGGAGAATGAGTTACAATATACCCCAGGTCACTGTGTCCTGACAATCTCCAGAAAATTCTCTTTTTCTCTCTCCATTTACCCAGTTGCCCTTCTATTAAAAATACTTATTGCATCTTTCTAGTTAGGTTCATTCAAAATCCAGTTTTGAGGGACATACCTTTTCTCTTTGGTCTCAGACACTGCAAAGCCCCCACCCCAGATGATAACAGGGATGACTTGCTCAAATCGAAAGAAAAAAATCTTTCATGGAGGATACTTTTTAGTTTTATTTTATTAGATGTTTCATGTAAAGCATTGGGATGATTTTCCCTCTCAAAGTCATATCATACACAAAGCTGTCTTCAGGGCTATTTCTTCTAGTTCACTGGACAGCTGTTCTGCTTGAAAAGAAAGAAAAGATCATATATCAATCAAAGACTTCAGGAGAATCCTTATGTTCTTTAGCTAGTAGGAAAATCCTAACTGTGAGTTCTTGATCTTCTGACTTCTGCTTTTTCAGTTTGGAGAACTGCATTGATATATTTTGCAAGACTATCTGTTGAATTTATTTTTTTTTTAATGTTTCTTTTGTGTGTCGTTTTGATGCTTGGAGGGTGTTACAAACTCATCTTCACTGATGACAGCCACATCACAAGCAAAGAGTTTTCTTACCCCTGTGACTTGATTCATCCTCTTCTGAATGTCACTATGGGCAGAAATTAGTGCTACTTGGCAGAAACAAGGTTCTCTGCTCTGCTGGTGCTGAACTACTGATTTCCAGTGGAAAAAGACTAAGAGGCTGAAGGACGTGCCCAAGCTGCAGGCCTCTTAACTTGTACAGGTCTGTAGTTCTCATCATTCTGCAGTTCTGTAACTCCCTTACAATGAAATAACTAACAGGGAATGAATCTCTTTTTTAAAAAAATATATTTTATTACTGTTTTTACGTTTACCCTAGTCTGTCATGCTATTTTAAAAAAGATTCAAAATACATTAAAATTCCTCGCCTTTAAAACAATATTCAGAATACTTTGTACAATTTACTAAGTGATGTGTATATACAGTAGCAGAATTGAGTTTACCATGTGTCCTTTCACTTTTAAGTGTGGGGTGAAATGCATAAGTGAACTTGGATGCTGCCATTTTAGCCTAGCAGTGATTACATTCCAGAATGGAAACCACATCCCTGGTGCAGGGTTTTCCGGCCACTTTACATTATGAGCTGAGTGTCAGAGCTTGATTGCACTGCACAGGTAGACTGGGACCAGGCTGAAGGCTGGCTTGGACACAGCAGTAGCCCAGAGGAGCTATTAAGTGAACTTGGACATTTTTGCACAAAGGAAAAGGAAAGACAAAACTAAACTCCAAGAAGAGTTTTGTTATCCACCTGTTGGTGCTCTTCAGAGCAGTCTGTTAAATGTTCCTGCTATGTCAGCATTCGATGGTATCTTCAGAGCCCAGGCAATGCCATGTGGGGCTCAGCAATACACAGATTTGCAGTGTTTTGATGTGTTTTGCTGGAAGAGACCCTCTGTTCTCTAAGCCAGCAGACCTCGACTTTGGTAAGGCTTGCAAGGGCTGTCTGGCCTGGATTCCTTTATGTAGGATTGCAAGCAAAATTAAGGCATGACGCAGTTAATTATGCAGTAGAAAAGAGGTATGAGGAAAGGAAGATGTGCCAGCATAATTGCAGTAAATTCTTGTATTTACATATACTTAAAGTTGTTCTGATCCAAAATTTCCTGGAGCGAATGAATTTATTGATTCTAAGCAGATCTTGGATCATATCGCTTGCCACATTGGATCAGAATATTGGGCCATCAAGTGCCATTGATTATGACCAGGAGCAGAAAATTTAGAGGAAGAGGCAAAAAACCTGTGATCAGTCATTGCAGAATAAGCTCTCCTAAAGGATGTTGTAATTATAAGCAGGACTCATGGCTAGTGTGCACAACATGATAGCTCCAAACAAAGGGAAAACAATGGGGATGATTTAATTCTCTTTTGCTTTGAAATAGAAAAAGATCAGTTTTATTTAATCAATAGACTCCAGGGTTTGATGTATGGATGAAAACTTACAATCAGTGGAATAATATTTCTGGTTAAGCACTTCTCATCAGGAACTTGTTTGACCTGTGAGCTGCTTCATTTTTTAAACTTAGATGTCTCTATTATAGAACTTCTAAAGATTGTTGCAGTGCCAGCATGGGGAGTGCGTGCGTGCTTTAATAGGGATGCATCTTGTAGGAGAGGAGATAAACCTTTTTCTTTGTACACAGACACATACATGATTTATCAAACATATTGTATTACTCTGTCTTTACAGTAAAACGTACAGTGGATGTGAATTACTCTATCTGTGAAGGATTAGAAACTCTGATGTTCTGTCTTGTATTCAAGAAGAGGATTACTCTGCAGATAACATGCAGATAATTTACTTTTAGTGAGATATTGCAGTTTAAGGACAGCAAAATCAACTTTCTTGAGGTAAAAGGAATAGGAGTTGGTATAGAATAATACAGTGTAGTTGACCAGTCATAGGAATTTCAAGAGAACATCAGAAATATATCATTATATATTTATTGAAGAGTTCCATTTCCATTATCCCCAAATGATCTTTTGATTTAAAAAAAATAGAAATATGTTGTAGATGCTGAGTACCTTGAAATTCTCCAATTTTACTGCATGTATTGGCATGATTGGCAGCATTACATGCCAGTAGCTCATTTAAATATGAAACATCTGTACGTTATTATTTAGGGATTTTTCATCTGTTGATTTTAGAAATGAGGGGTTTATGAGTCCTTGCATGCATAGTTCTGTGTTACTTATATACAGAAGCACTCAGTAATGAAAGAATAGGCCAAAAATATACTGTATGTGGTTTTGTGATTAAGATAGAAAATGCAGAGTGAATGAAGAAATGCAGTATGCACTGCATTTGATTTTAGGTGTGGCAGCAGCAATTATGATTTTGTAACAGTGAATAACATGACAGTTCAAAAGCACAGTGAGAAGATTATGCTTTCTTATACACAACAATGTAAATTCTTAAAATAACAATGTAATTTTTACATTTTTCACTGGATATCAGGATAATCCAATTTAGAACAATTTATTCTCAACAGGTATGGTAAAAATAGATATATCATTCTGGAGCGTGGTATAATACATTAATTTTTATGAGTGAGTTATGAAGATGTACAACTCAGGACCTAGGATAAACATCATATTCCTTAATTAATCCATTACATTATGGCACATATGTGTCACTTTTATTACCCTAAAATGAAAAATGTTGGGGAAAGCAAAGAAAGCTGGTGGGGATTTTTTTTCTGTATTAGAAAATCTTTCTTCTAAAATCATAAAAATCTAAAATCTAATGCAGCAAACACAATTAATGAGTTAAACATCTGAATTTCTTGAAGACTTGTAAGATAAAGAGCCATCATTGTCTGGTAATCGTTCAAATACATTCTTAGCTCAAATACTTTAAAGATTCTGGATGTAGTTCCTACATGTTTAAATTAATCTAGACCACTTAAATTCCAGCTAGAGAATACAGAGGAAGCTGTGATGGAGCAACAATATAGGAAGGGTAGTGGAAAATGAAGAAGAAAGCATTATCTGTCCCTTTAATATCCTAAAATGCCACAATATGGGTGCTTATAGTTTCTGAAGCCACCTGCAATGAACCTTTCTGTGTTATGGATCTTATTATAGGTTTTAGCCAAGATTCTCCCTTCTGCCCCGTCACAGATCTCCAGTAAATCTGGTGTATTTGTTTAAAGGACAGGAAACTTGTAATTTCTAGAGGATGGGTGTCAAAATGCCCCCTTTTGCTTGACTGCTCTGGCCTCAGCTTAGGAGGTTGTTCCCTTTGTCTCTGAGTGTGGGTGGGTGTCACATTTTAAACTCAGAGTTTTATTTTAAATGGGGATGAATAATAATAATAATAATAATTAATTGTAATTATAAATATTGTAATTATAAATATTGTAATATTTATAATTGTAATATTTATAATTGTAATTATAAATATTTTGCATTTACAGAGGAGGATCTACAAGAGCTTTCATCATCCATCGATTAAAGAACTAAACCTCGCCACGCTCCAGCCAGCCAGGTAGGTTCTGTTAGTCCTGCAGGTCAGAGCAACTGTGGTATGGGAAGGGGGGATGATTTTCTGACCACTGGTCGTGGGAAGAGCTATGCAGGGCACATCTTGGAACAGGCTCCAGATATCCCTCACTTCCTGGTCTGAGGCTTCTTCTCAACAGAATTTATCTGTTTGATTATCTAACATGGGAACTGTTTTTCCAAAATGTGGTATTTCAGTTGTATTTATGTACTAGAACTGGGTGCTGAAGCAATCACTTGCAACTCATCTACTGCACTGTATGGGAACTTCCTAATATCAAACTCATAAGTTTATGAATGTGTGTTTTGTGAGCCCAAGAGCAAACGATCTCTTACATATCTGTGTGAATACATTTTAATGTGATTTTACAATGTTAGGTTATCTGTCACTATTTGTCATTTCTAAAATCTGATACTAATAGAATTTAGTATTTGTCATTTTACATTAAAATAAGAATAGACATAAGACAACATAAACCAAAACACTATTAACGAAAAAATCAAATTAGAGATTACTGTGTATTGAAGACATGAAATTTAATACAAATTAACACAATACAAAGAAATATGTTTTTCTGCTATCTCAGCATTAGAAGAATAGCTCTGCTTTTCTCCATATGTCTGTGTCACCAGGTTGTTATTTCTTTTGTTTAGTCATATAATAGAATGTGTTGAGACATATTATCCTCAACTTGTGTAACAGCCTACAAATACTGATTGCAGTTTGAGCTTGTTATGGAAAAGTATTGCCCTGTGGATTGAGAAAATGACCAACAGCGGACTATAATCTATGAAGCTGAGAGTAAAATTGCCAACTAGAGGTCATTTTTCAAACCAAGGGGCAATAGTTTTCTACTATAAACTGAATATTACAGTCAGTATATGTTTTATTAAACCATTTCAGAAACTTGGGAGCAGTTTCATTTAAACTTCTTGCTTGATGTGGCTCAGAGAACAGGCCCAGGGCAGCTCACAAAAGAGGCCTGGCATAGTCTCTATAATAAATATTCTGTATACTCAGTAATTATGAAGGCTTTAGGGTCTTTATGGTGAATGGCCATATCCTGCCACCATTCTGAATCCTTAGCAGCAATTGAAGTCATTAAGATTTGTGTGTAAAAATCAGTGCAGGCCAATGTTTCTCACTGTAATACTATGACAAACTAGAGCCAAACTATACAGAAAAGCCAATTATGGCTATTGCAGTCTAAAAGATTAAAAGGAAAACACCTTTTCCTTCTCCATACTCTCTTACTGCTTTTCTCTCCTACTGAAGTGTGTAGATGATGACAGTCATACAGGGGTGATTGCCTAGTGCCTCAGTCAATGACAGGATTTCCAGTCTGGAATAACAGAAATGACAGTAATGGACAAAGGGAAGCCTTTAACCTCCTGCTCTTCCTCACTGTGCTTATCCATTGAGTTCTGCCACCCTGTGCCTGGGGAACAGAGGTGCTTCCTGCAGCCATTGCTCTGAGTGACTCTTACTGTCAGCAGTTTGTCAGTACAAAGTCCTCAGTGGATTTTAGGTTTTAGGAAGAGCAATGGGGAGTTGTAGCTTCTCTGCAAAACAGGGGAGCAAAGAAATATCAGAAAGACCACAGTGTCTTGGGAAGAAGGGAGCAAAATAAAGCCTTTAACTTTTTCCTTAAGAATCCCTGATAGAAGCATTTTGTTTAGAGCTCTTTGTGGAACTTCTCCTTAACTACTTCTGCAAGCATCAATGTCAACTACCCTACAAGATTTCTGGTTCTCTATTTTGGGGCAAAGCTCATGGTCTGATCCTGGTTTTGTGGCATAACCATGTCACAGTCCAATACTGCTGTGTTGTCCACAGTACACATCTTTCAGTTCCTGCATCCCTAAGTTGCAAATTCATGTGACAATCATGTCTGTAAATTGTGTATTCCCATAACCATAATTAGAACTTTCTATCTGCATTTGCCAGATTAACGTATAGTTACAGCTGTAGCATGGGCAAATTAGGTGCAAATATGTTTTTGTACTTAGAGTTTTTAAAACCCAAACCTTACACCATTTTCAAATGGTCATATTTTAAAGGTCTACATAAAACTTCACCTTGGTAAGGGTGATGGATTAGAATAATAAAAAATGGAGCAGCAAAAGACCTGTTATACATCTAGTCTATCTTCTTGACATTACAGGATTGTTCCCTACAGGGTACTTGCTAACACTTTGTCCAGAGCAGGTTTAAATGTCCCAAGCAGTGAAGTTCCAACTAAAGTTTGACAGATATAATTCAAAGGATATTTTTCCGACACTCCATCTTAAATTGAACAGTTTACCATGTTATGTTGGTCATAATTTCAGGGTCCTGTCCTGTGTGCATCTTCTTGGTGCTTCCAGGCTTCTAAATATTTGCAAAAAGTCTTCGTAAATTACTTTGATATTTACCATGCCATTTTCTCTCATCCTCTACCTAACACTGTCACTGGGCAGATCGTGTGGGTTTTTTCCCCCCCCAAAAACTATCTTATAGATCAAAAGACTGGGCCAAATAAAGATGATGCTCTGAATTTAGTGTTGCATATATTGCATAATATAAACACACACTATATATAAGATTATGTATCTATTCTGTGTTCATTTCTAGGAGGATGTTGTTTAGAGGACTGTCTGATTGTATTGGACTCTCTACAAACATATAATTAATCTCATTTTTAGAAATGCTTAGCTCCAAGCTGAGGGTATAGAAATATAGGGTTATTAGTTTCTAGAACATTTTTATTATGCACTTTCTATTTTGATTGACAACTATTAGTATTTTAAGATGACAGAACTAAAACTTATGCTGCCAGATAGCATCAAATGTAATGTATGCTAAGTAAACAGAAGCATGTGAGCAGGATAATATTTATTGTATAGTTACACAGCAATGTGGTAAGAGACTAGAGAGAAAATTATTCTTCAAGAAGGATATTTGATATTTTACGCTTTTTAGAAATACAAACATAGGACTGAACTTTGCACCCTGTTTCCTCAGGGTAGCATGCAGGTTTTATCATCTGTCTTGGCTGAGTTGCTATTGAAAGCTCCCATTCTTCACTTTCTTCTTTTCTCTCAAATTGCCTGTGTAGGAGAGAAGAACCAGTTCTTTTCCTGGAGAGCTTTACTTCCAAGTCATTTGGTGGGGTGAGAGGCACAGTCAGGAGAAGTGTTGTGTGAGAGGAGATTCATGAGGAGAAGGATTGGAGCCACTGTGACCAAGTCAGGTTGCACTGTCTCATTTTGAAAAAAAACAAAACAAAAAGAATTGTTACTATGAAGATGTGCAAATTCCCCACGTATTTCTAGTGAATATTTAATACAAAGCAATTAGAGGCAGGGCAAAAATTATATAGCTTTTAAAAACTAATGAATAAAGAGACTCGTTTTCATGACACAGTTCACCCATCTAAAACTGCTTACGGAATTCAAGTTAAAAAGAAGAAGCTGGAATGTTCAGAACCTGGTTCAGAAGGTTGTGCTTAGGTCTGTGTGGCTCAACTGCCATGCTGGAGCCAGGCCTGGCTTAGAATGGGATGGCAGAGATGTGCATCTCATAAAAACACATATAAACAATACAAACAAAATGAATGAAAATGTGAATTCCTGTGCTAGGTGAACAAGTAAATGAAAAATAAAATTAGCATTAATCAAAAAGGAGGAAGACTTTGGGCTCACTTTTTTTTTTTTTTTTAATTAATTTCAGCTTGCATCCTTTAGAGTGAAAAGTACTCAGTTTAGTGTTGCAGGAAGTTTGCCAGGCACAGAATATATTAGGCAGAAGTACCTGGTTTAGCTTGTGTAGTGAAAGGCATAAAGCAGTGTTAAGCTGGTGCTCTGCTGGTGCTAATATTTTGTAACTTAGATCTATCTTGACTGTTTCAGTCAAATACCATGTGTACCTATCTTTAGCAGAAGAAATTCTAAGAAGCAACTCTTAAATTATACTCAGTTCAGGGGTTTTTAAACATGTGATGAAGAGCAACTGCATGTGTCCTTTGCACAGCATGAACACAAGTAGCTGAAAAATCACACGACAATGTCATTAGGCAGTTGGTTTTGGTAAACTCGGATTAACTGGAGAAGAGAAAGAGAATAGGTGGGATTGATACATTTCACCATTATTTGCAGTCTTGGGTAAAAGACTATTTGCAGTCTTGGGTAAAAGACTTTTTGCAGTCATTGAGACAAAAAGTATCCATGTGTGGGGTGTTCTAATTTTTCTCTGAGCATGCCATTTATTTATTTATTTATTTTAAAATACCTGATCACATACATTTATTGTGAACTGTCTGGTGAAGTTCTGCATCCATCCCTTAAATACAACCCATTGTATTTTACTGTCCTAAAATTCTCTCTTGGATTATAACCTCTTTTCTCTTAAGTCTAAGTGGTTGACTGCTGCAGCATTCATCCAGTGCACCTTCTGCATTTCCTTCAGCTTTTCCATTCCTCGAAAATGGTTCTCCTGTTGACTTGTGCTTGGCACCAGGCTGATGCCATTAACAAAAACATCAGTCTTAAAATGTTTATTATGATTCTTGATTGGTGAGAGAATTGCAGGTGCTTGTGGAAGTCCAATTTGTGAATAGTAGTTCTTGTCGATCAAGGCAATGTGTCACTGTGCCTGACTCACTTGTGAATTGTTATCAATCCTGTTACCAATTTGTGTCTAATCCCTTCTTGTCCATCTGTGATGCTTACGGTTCATCTCTTTTGGGCATTAATATTCACGTTTCAGAATGATACATCTAATGACCGATCTCACTTTGAGGGAACAGTGCCATGTTAGGATGGAATAAAGTGTCATGATGTCTTAGGTAAATAAGCCAATTGGTATGGGAAGAGAAAAAAACCCTTCATCTGGCAGTAAAGAAAATAAGAGGAAAAGCTCTGGTGTATGATTCTTATTGAAACAAGGGTATTACCCAGCAGAGTATAAATGAGGAAATGTGCCATCTGCACCACATTTGTAGTTAGAGTGAGGGTGGTTATATGGAGGTTGGGATTATGTAAAGTGCATTTCAGATAACCTTTCTGGATTTTGAGCCATGGTTCCTGTAAACTTCTCTGTTGTAGTCCAGCCCACTGCAAATCGTATGCTTTGTTCTGAGATTTGGGAAGAATTGTGTCAGAGATGTTACTCAGAAGGACCTCAGCTACAGCCTTAGATCATCAGGGTCGGGATTTCAATGCCAGTACTGTTCCCATTTAAGTATCTTCTTTGTCTCCTGTGTTGTAAACCCTATCCTCAAAGGCTTGCTTAGGGTTGGCACTGGTATTCCATGGGAGCTGCAAACCCATCAGAGATCAGATGGAAAATATGTATATACTGTATGTGGCAGCAAGGCATAGTGATGGAGTAACACTTTAATGTATACAGTATCTTTATTATGCAGTCAAGTGGGGGAAAAGTGGATGTTTCTATTTATCAGTTGGGGTTTTTTTGTCTTGGGTGTTTCTATCTTTGACTGATACAAATATTTTGGAATCTAAACATATCTCTGCAATACTGTTGTGTCTTTGTTCTGGATTTCTTTCATCTTAACTTATCAACACAGTATATGAGCTATTTTATCCTACAGTGTGATCATCATCCTAGTGTGTATTTGCTCATTAATGTCAGGTTAAGATCTAAAGAAATAGGAAAGCAGGAGTGAAATTTCTTTTTTTTTTTCTTCTTTGTTTGTACTAATCTTTTTATACTAATAATGATGTGAAAAGGAAAACTACAGTACTGTGGCAATGGAAAAAAGACAAAGTATACACATTTTCCACAGGTGCTCTACTGCTTCCAGTCTTGGTTTGGCTTAAATATTAGAACTCAAACATGATCTTAAAACAAAATTGATAAAGTCTCTCTTTGCAGTAAGGAATAATTAGTTTGGTATTTAGAAATAATTGAAATAGCCTAATAAAATATTCCTTAGAAACAAATGTATATGAAATGCACATTCTAATATTTGTATTTTTTCACTGAATAGATTTCTTTTTTCACCCATGTCCTTTGCATAAATTTATGAACAGTTGGTTAGGTCTGTTTTTGTATACCTGATATTCATAGTAAAGAAATTTTGAAAGGAGAAAATACCATGGAAAAATGTAAGATCTAATAATTATTTTTAAACTGTTGTTGGTTGTTAACAGGACACTTTTGTTACATGAGCCCTCTTCTCTCTTTTCTTCCCCACAGAGTTGTCCTAGAAGTGTTTAAGAAGGCTTTTGCCTTCCTTAGGAAAATAGAAACAAAATTAAAACAACTTTCTGATTTTCAAGTAAAAGCTGAAATTTTCCTTGAAGGGTGCAGACAGGAGAGAGAGATGCAGGAGTGGGCCAGGGAGACCACAATTTACGCATCAGGGTTTGGATGTTTTATCTAACTTAAGGTGTTGAAAATTCTCACAGTTGGAGCCTGCTCTTCTCCACTAAGTAAGCAGGAGTAGAACTGTTCTAATCCTGGTCATATGCAGCAGAAAATGCTGGATGAGTTGTTTGGGGAGCATGAGGACAGCAGTGAGAGTAACCCACAGTAGGTCCCATGGGGAGTGACAGGGCACTTGTGCTGAGAACAAGGGTCAGAGGAGGTTTCCCAATTGAGCAAAACCGTGAAGCACAAGGAGAACTCGATGTATGTGAGTTGTTTTCGGGAGGTCAGTTCCGTGCTGAAGGTTTTAGGTGGACCACTCTCATTCCTCGCCCCCCACCCTTCAGCTTAACCATCCAGCCATTTACACTGCTTATTTTTATTCCTCAGAATCATTCTTTCCTTTTGTGGGGGCAGGTCACCACTCACAAGCTCACAAAAAAGAAAAATAATAGTTAAGAGTATGTTTTGTCTTGAAAACTTTTTAATTTGATTGACGTGATTTCTAGCATACAATATATTCTCTGAAGTTTGCAGGAGGAGGTATGGAAATGTTTTTATGGAGCTGAAATGCCTGGTTTACGTTCGATGTTTTTAGATTGTTAGGCTATATTGCAATACAGCATATTAAAACATAAATGACAGAATTCAAGGGCAGTGTTTTGACTTTTCTAAGGTAAACGTTTCCATATCGCAGTGTCAGTTTTGGCCTGTTTTGGGTTGGAACCAAATTGTCTGCTGTAAGTTTCGTTTTTAACAGATTTACCTATGCTAATGACTTTAGCAGCTATGACTCTTTCATTTCAATCCTTCCTGAGAATCACCATGTCTGCCTCTACTTGTTGCTTTATTATTTTTTGGAGCTGCCAGTTTTCAGCCCTCTCCCTCCCCAATAGCAGGAGGCACAGAGGTCTTTTCTCTGCATTCAGAATATGAGACACAAAGAAGCCCACAGTCTAGTTACTGAGCTAGGTTTATTGCAGTAAGTTGGCATTGTAGGGCACATTCTTCCCAACATCTTGAAGCTTTTAGCAAGTCTTTTCTCTTATTTGAAAACTGACACAGTTTGGCTTCTGTTTATGAAGGAGTCACAGCCCTGCAACACTGATTTGCCTTTTCCTAACCCTGTTCTGGTGTGCTTTCAATAACGTGGCAGTCCCGTGTGAAACCTTGCAGCTTTATTTACTACATCAGCTTTAGCAGTAGGCAGTGCTTGAATTTATGTAAAACTTGTGGCAGAAAAGTTCCAGAAAAGTAAAAGAAAAGGAGATCTAAGGCAATTTTTTTCTTTATTTTTGTACTATCCTGTTTATGTCTAGATTTTTTGTTTATAATAATGTTATTTATTATAATAATAAAATGTGTTAAGACTTGCTGGATTTCTCAGCCTTCTGGATCAAAGGTCCTCTTTATTGACAGGCATTGTCAATGTGAACTTTCCCAGATCAGACAAATATTTTATTTTAAGAGACTGACCTTACAGCCTTGGCACTAATGCTAAAAATATCAATTCATTTACTAATTAAGGTAGTACTGACTTTTTATTGACAGCTTCTGTCTTTTTTTTTTTTTTTCATGCATGGTACTATATGAGACAAACTTTCTGCACCCTCTGTGCCACGTAATCTGTCTCCCTGGAAGTAACACTACTATTTCTCCCCTCATAAGAACAATTTTTTTTTTTTAAGGCTGTTTGCATCTGCTTAATTTAGGATTAAAATCATCTTAATGGAAATATTTCAAATAATTTTTCTGAACAGTTGAAATCTCCACATAGTCTCCCAGTTTTCCATAGCGTGTAGCAAGTCCTCTTTGTTCAGATGCAGCCCTCTGAGTGGTAAGAGGAATGGTGTGGGAAATGTACTCTAAAATAGCCAAGTTGGGACTGTGCTCTTTCTTCCTCACTTCCAGCCAGCCCTTTCACTGGGAAAAATCAGGGTAGCAATAGCAGAGTGGGAATTAACACCCTCTCCAGCCTCACCCTCAGCGTTGTGTGCACTCCCAGAGAAGATCCCTGATGGGCTTTGGTACCCTCTGACCTCCCGTGCTCATGGCCTTGGGTAGGAGCCACTGGGTCTCCCAGTGTATCTGAAATTTTGGGAACCTAGCCAGGCTCAGCACAGGCTGGGGGTATATGGACCTGGAACCCAAAGGTGGGCATCCAGGAACGGGAAGGGATTTCTCTGCTGCTGCTGGGTGGGTTGGGTGGGAGCTGCTTTCATGAGTGAGACTGGTTTGGGCAGCATCCCATGTAAAAACTAAGGTGGTGGTTTGGGATTATCTTATGGAGCTGGATGGAAATAGAGGGAAGGGATCCACCTCATGTTTGGAAAGGGGAGTGAGGAGCAGTGAGAGGATCCATGGATTAGGGCTGTTGGTTTCAGAAAAGGAAGGAAGGTAATGCTTCTTTTCATCCCCCTCTTCAGCTCGACAAATCATTAAATCCACTCTCTTAAAATTAATCCCCCTCCAAGTTTATGTGTTTTCAAGGGAAGGAAATATTTCACTAGTGTTAGGCATTTCACCAGCATTTAGGTATAAGTAAAGATGTTAAAATTGGAGGAGAGGTGGTGGAAACCAGCAGGTTAATAAGTTGGACAAAAGTTCTGGAAAGGAAGGCAAAAATCAGACTAAGAGCTGTGAGAGTGCAAACGGTACAACCCACCAGAGAACAAACAGACATCTGGGAGCATCTCTGGTTCAGTCTGGGTTTAAAAAAATAAAATACAATACACATTTTAGCT
>NW_016690333.1:1423702-1446202 GCF_001604755.1 Lepidothrix coronata | reverse complement strand
AAAGCTTGAGAATGCAAGCTGGGGTTGGATTGCAGCCCATCTGTAGGAGTCTATGCGTTGGGATTTGTAAAGCTGTGACTAGCAAAGCTCTAAATTCTGACCTTAAAACCAGCACCACTAAGCTGAGGAGAATGCACAGTCTCAGTTGATGTTAGGCATGAATTCTGCACTGGAACAATTTCTATGAATTTACTATTGCGTTGCAGTGATCAGTGAGCTTCCTTTTGTATTTTACTATTAAACCTCTAAAGGAGTGAATGGTTGAGATGTAAAATGGTAAGTGACTAGTCTGAATATTCCCACCCAGCAATGAGGCTGTGATGGCACTCACCATGGAAAGGAAAGATGGTATTAGGTTAGTGCTGTGTAAAGGATGGGTGTCCACTAATAAATGTGGGTTGTCCAACCACTGGGAAGTGGGTGCTTTTACTGGGATAAAGGCAGATTGACAGACATGTAGTGGCTGCTCACACTGGAATTATATTATAAACTCATCCCTCTCATGAGAGTGTTTATGTATGCCTAGAACAAGGCTTCTCTGAAAATCTGGGCCCAGAAGCATGCAATATATCTTGTGATGTAAAGCTTTTGGCAGAATAAGACTTGATCACATACCTGCTCTTGTAAATAATAATGACAGAAAGAGGCTGTATTAGTGTCCAGCAATTTTTGTGCTTTGTAGAGGGGAAGTTTTGAACTCTGAGACTGGTGAGAGCTGTGGATCAGCACTGGACTGCTTGCATTGTGGGACAGAGGCTGGGAAAACACCAGGTGTTTATGCCCATGTGTGAAAGTACGTCCCTTCTGACTTTGAGAGGTGGCAAAGCATCATGGAATGGTGTCTGTGAAGTTCCATGCAAATTCATTTTCCTTACTTTGTGAGAGTGGAGTACTGTGAGCTTCCTCAGCAGTTCAGATCAACAGTTGGCTCCAGAAACCCTTTTTTGTTGCAGTAAAATACATATTGTTCTTATATTTTAAAAAATTTAGCTTGTTTGAGAAGTTGCAGTATAACAGAGGCTCCAAACACATGATTAACAAAATGTGCTTTGCCTCTTTTTCTATCATATGTAACAATGTGGGATAATTTGGATAATTTCTTAAGGGACAGCGAATATATTTCATATATTTTGATTTTCTCAGCTAGGATGGCTTTTTTTTTTTTTTTTTTTTTAGAGGAGCCACAGTTTGTAGAACAATAGAGGAGTCTGTTTGGGTGGGTTAAAATAGCCTTATTTAATATGAATTAAAAAAGTGTTCCAGGGAATCTGTAGGTAGCCCAGGTGTTGGTTCTGGCTATTGATTGAACATCATTCTGCAGTCATATGGTCATATTGATGGCTTCCTGTGATAAACAGGTTAATGTGAATCATCTTTTAATATAAAATAGGAAAAAAAGGAGCACATTTTGCTCATGGGTTAACTCTGATTTGGTAGCTTTACTTATTTTAAAAAAAGTCTGTAAGTAAAGCACTTAGCTCTGAACTTTTTAAAAAAATTACCTTGTTCCTTAGACAAGTTTTCTTCCCGTGAAGTTGCAGGTGCTGAACGTGTTTGAACATAAGCATAACCTTAAAATAAGATAAAAATGAAAATATCTGCTTCAAACGAGGATTCGCACACCACACAAAGACTTGTTGAAATTTACATTTTTAAATCCTTGGGAGCAGTGCTTAGTAATATAAAATTCTCCAGGCACCTCACACAGGGTGACTGCCCTTGTAAGTCCGGGTAGTTTCATATGTACCCAGGTCTAAGGCCTCTTTCTGCTCACATCCAGAGCTTCCAGGTTTTGAGTAATGGATCTTGGGGCCAAATGCAGGACTCAGGAGCTCAGCCAGATGCCTAATAGATATTGCAAGACTCTGCTCTGAGGGCTGTACTGGATGTAGGTAGAAGTACTTTGTTTAATCAGGACTGTGGCAATCTAGGAAATTCTAGAATGATCATATATGTAATTCATTTTGTTTCTGTTCAGCATTTGTGAGTCTTGTATATTAGCCAATTGTGAAATATTTGAAAAACACATCATTGAAAGTAACATTTCACATTTGTATTTTCCCATAAGTATATTTGACTGTTTATGAAAGCCTTGGGACTGAAAGCTGTTGAGACAGAAATCTTATTCAGGAGCCTAGAGCTGTAGTGCTCTCTGACTCATTTGATCCTCCCATATCTCCTTTGGGATTCAACCATTTTTAAAAGGAATTACAGATAGCAGTAGAAGAATAGCTTTGTCACTGGCTATTCATTCCATGGTGTTTCAACATAGGGCACAGATTAATGTAATTTATTGTGTTGATTTTTGTTTTCTGGACATCTGTTCAATACACCCAAACTCCTCCTGTATAAGACTCCAAGGAGCCATCAGTTGGTAGCAGCTAGAAAACATTGGGCTAGATATTCACTGGTGACTTGGAGGTAAAACTCTTTATGCATTGGATCTCCAGTGCCCTGAGGTATCCAATTGTCTGTGTTAAATAACCCCAATGTGCCTTGTGTCAGATATTACTGATGTCACTATTGACATTGTGTCAAAAAATGTCATACCTAATGTCTGTCACTGAAGAATGGTGGCAGAGTCAAAATTTGACAAAAAACACTTAAGGACAGATAATGAAAGTACTGTGCATCTTTCTCGTTCCCCTCAAAGGGAACTAAGTAAATTGTGAGTGTCTACTCAAATTTTCTTATGCAGCATGCATTTCGTGTTGTATATTTCTAGCCCCAGAGATTTTAGATTTGAACTTCCTAAAAATATTGGTAAACGGGGGAAGTTATTCAAAGGAAGTTTAAAATGCCAGGAGTTAGCACAGCTGCAGTTGGTGGGGATCAGCACCCCCTGTTCATCCAAGGCAGGCAAAGGCTTCAAACAATAAGTCTGAGATGCCAGAGACACTGGGCCGTGAGAAGCACAGTGGAGAAAACAAATTTGGTTGGTCTCACTACACTTCCCTGTATATTATTTTAAAATATTACAGCTTTTAAAGTTTGAAACTCATGATCACCTATTACATGATATTTGTTAGTTTTGTGAGTAAATGTTATTTTTATTGTTCTAAACTGAAGTTTACTTTCCTTAAACTTTTCAACGTGGCTTCATGAGGCCTAGTCCCTCTGGGTATACTTATAGTATTCTATAATATAGTATCTTTAAGGGTAGGATCTCTCACCCATGTGGATGTAGCAAAAAAAACCAAACCAAAACACCAAACTTAAAAGTTTCTCCAAAAAGACACATTTTCAAGCTTTTTTTTTCTTTTGGGAATTATGGGATAATTTAAAATATCCTGACACTGATTTGTAGATTTTTAATTTTTTTTTTTTCCTGAGGATTTGAGTATTTTGTTTTTCAGTAGTATCTCTGAGTCTCTCTGGCTCATGGAATCAAGGTCTGTATCCCTTCCCCTTCAGAGGCAGCATCAGAAAGTTCTGCTGCTCTCAGACTGGACTGTGGGCAGCAGCATCTGGCAAGAGTTTGGCTTTGAGCAGACAACTTCAGTAATTTCAAAGTACTCCTCTTAAGTAGTAGCAGCAATAATAATAAAATTATAGTGGACTTTAAAGCAATGTTCTGCTGTGCTCCTGAGCAATTGCTTACAGTTTTGCCAAGTAGATCTCTCACATTGCCCTGAAAGCCTCTGGACTTGTGTGAAGGAATGTTGCTTTGTGCTGTCCAGGCAGTCTGTGTGATTTGTTAGAGCCACGAGGTCAAATCTTCTCAAGCAGTAAAGAAATGCTAAGAGACAGTGCTTGATGTATCCATCCGAAGGCTGACACGCTGTGAGCTGGTTCAGTTTTGTAAAGCTTTTCACAAAGTGAAGGAGTCCTGTGCAGACAGTAAACATCCTAATGTCTGGGTCAACACCCACAATCAATTACTGCTGAGCTGCTGTGCTTTGGTTACCTGCGCCGTGCCCTACCTGCACTGGCTGCTGCTGTCTTGGAGGCAATGCTGAGAGCTGATGAAAATCCCAGTGCATTGGGGTTGTGAATCACCCAGTGCTGGAGTCTCTTATGGCTTCTTAGATACATAACTATTTTTTTTAAATTGCTGGGAATTTTGAATCCGTATTAATTTTACGCTTCTGAAACATCTTTGCCTAAAACACGATAACAAATAGAAAATATGATGCTCTCAGATAATGAAAAAAAAGCTGGGCTGTAGGAAGAATAAAATCTTCCAGTAGAGGTACTCGGGAAGGTAACAAAAACATAGATGCAAAGCATTTGCCTAATTATCAGCATAAGTGAATGTAACAAACAAGGAATAAATCATTTGTTTGGCTTCATTATGTTAAATTAGTTTTAAAAAAATCTAGTCTTGGGCATTTTACCTCTGAAATATACAGTATTTGCAAGTTCAGTGCTGCCAACATTTCTCAAGTAAGTGAAATGGCTTAGGTGATATTTAAGATGATTTTGTGTATGATGAATGGCTCATTTACCATCCTACATTTAAACTCAGAGCACATTGAAATGTGTGCTTGAAAGTCTGAATGAGTACATCTGGACTCACAGGCAGGTTGTCTTCAAAATAGCAAACAAGAATCTTCCAAAGTTTTTCTGGGAACTTTTTGTCCCTGAAAGACTTCTTCCCACTTACAGGCCTTCTTTGCTTTCAGTGTCCTGTGTTCCTTTATCCCAAGAGAGACCCTCTGTTAGGGCTTTCAAAAATATGCCAATTTTGAGTTAATAAATAACACAGAATCTTTTCCTGGCCTAGTCTTCACCTCCAAAGTGAGGAGCAGAGGAAAAAAAGGAAGAAGCTCAGCTTTACCTCTCTAGATCTTCTTTCCAACCTGAGTTGTGCAGTGGAACTGAGAGGGGAGAATTTTCTTTGCATCCCTTACAAATTCCAGGCATTAAAACGTTTTGTTTCATTGGCCAAAATTTTTCAAGCTGTTTCAATTAATAATCTATACTTTGAGAGAGATTCCTGAACTCTTTTCCTTTTGACATTCACTTGTGCTGATGAAGCTGTAGGTTAAATGCTTTCTCCAATTAAAAAAGGGAAAAGGACAACAAAAGAGTGAACTCCAGTAGGAGTGGGTGAGTGCATGTGCTCTATGAGGATAAGCAAGTCCAATGCTCAGGATATTCACTTATCATATGTGAAGCTAAATACCTGATCTACCTTATTCAGAGCCAGGAATGAATGTAAGCCTCTCCCATTCAAGGGGAATGTCCTTATTTCATCCCCCTGTAAGGTTCCTGTGGGTCCTTTGTTTTCATTTTTCCTTTTTTTCCCCCCCTGATCACTACTTTTATAAAATCCTGGTAATGCTGATTTGTTCTGTTCCTTGTAGGGTTTTCTGCCTCTGCCTGCCCTCTGTAGCAAAGGCATGAATTCTGAATTTGCAGTAATTCTAAAAACATTAATTCCCATAAAAATAGTTAATAGCTGGGCTTCATGTTTGATAAAACACTTAGCATGGTAAAGTAGGATGGTAAAGTTTGTTTAATATACAAATATAGTATGTTTCTATCCATTTACTTTAAAGTTCTCTTTCTACTATTTAGCAGTTTGCTAATGAGAATACCTGTGTAACAGTAATACTTTAATGATATTTACTAATATAAATATTTGCTTTCTAGAAGCAATGTTACACAAAATTCCTGAACTGCAGTCTAAGCAACTGCTGGAATGTTTGAGGTAAGAAACCTGACCTTTGGGGAGGATCAACATCAGGAAAACAGAGTTTCCACTGTTTGTGACTTGTGTCCATAGTGAAGGGGCTTGGAATGGCAGGAAGGCGACCAACACACACCGTGTCACGGCTGAACCCCAATGGAAAGTTCTTGTCATTATAATGATATTGGTAGCAGAAAGTATTTTGCATGAATTTCAGCATATCCTTGTACGCTCAAAACAGGCAGTTTGGCAAGGCCCTTCTGTAACAGATAAGGGAAAATAAATAGAAAGAGACCTTCATTTATAGTAAATATTAGGAGTTGCAAAACCTGTGTGGAAAAGAAGAATTTTGACCCAGCTTTGTTCTAACTGCTGATGGAGTTACATTAGCTGCAGCTTAAAGCAAAACAGAAAACATCTTCCTTGAGGCATCATCTTTTCCACATAAATTCTGCTCCTTCTCCCTCAAACTATTTAGTTGCCAGCTATTACTGTCAAGTGTTTGCATTCAACATGCATCATAACGTGTCGTGTCCATGTGGCTGCAGTTGATGCTCAAGTGCCAGCCCTGCTCTGTAATCAGAGCAGCTCTGACTGGGTGTGCAGATGACAGACAGTGACAGACACGTGGAAGGGGGAAGTTTCACCAGTCACTCCTCAGCTGGAGGGCTCGCCCAGGTTGTAGATGAATATACAGAAGCCCTCTAGAATAGTAAACCTCCCACGGGTTTATTCTTGGAAGTGCAGGAATTTGGTGTATTCAGGTGAGTGTTGACATGAGACTAGGGCAGGAACAGTCTGGTAGTAAAATATTTTTCCAGGCAGGGCTTACCTTTGAGATCTGGAATGGAGATTCACTTAACTTATGATGCCACTTTTCTTATTCTAATTATTTTTCTTTTAAGGATTTCTTTGCAAGGGGTCTTATACTCTTTTTTTTTCTTTTCCTTAGCAAAGTAGTCCTACTTAGCTTATTTATTTTTTCAGCTTTAAAACATCAGCATTTTATAGATCTGAATTTCACAATGTGAGGATGATTGCTACGTACAATTTGCAAAATTGTGATTAACCAGCCCCTGTTTCGAGTCAGTTCTCCCTAATTCACAAAAGGCTTCCAAGAATAGTCTGCACAAAATTCAGTGTGCAAATTGTAGGGCAGATTTTTAGAGGGCAGTTTAAAGAATGAAGTCCTAAGGGTTTTATCTATATTTATATCTCTTGTTAAACCAAACTCTTATGTAAATGTTACAATCTGTAAATAACAAGCTGAGCCGCTTTCTTAAAGGAAAGATTGCATCCACATTTTTTGAGATTTGGCAAAATTATTAACTTGCACAATAGACTAATATACAAGTATATTTGGAAGCAACTAATGCTAGCCTGTGTCTTCATCTGTATTTTATGGATATTTAAAGGCTTAAGAATAGATAGACCTTTCGTTTTCCTGTAAAAATTGTCTCAAATTGAAAAACACTGCCCTTAGTGATGGCTTGAAAAAATGGAGATAGCTTTTGTATACTTTTACTTTTTATAGCCATTAATGTTGTAGTAAATCTTGTATTATTGTATACAGTCTAGATTATTCTTCATTCTTTTGCCTTTGGACAGGAAAGAAATTACTGGCTTCCATCAGTGTTATTGGCAATCCCCATATTCTGACATCTGTTCCTTTCTAAACATTTTACCAACCTTGATGAAATGTAGTTTAGTGTTAGAAGCTGACTTGAAGAAAAAATTGGATGATAAAAAAATAACATTGATTAAACACCAGAAGTAATTTACCAATGACTATCAATATTTTGATGGCCATTGCAGTTTATTGCAGAAAAGCTAGACATCTTATAGTAATTTTAATCATATATAAATCTTTGAATTAAGCTGAATAAATGAATTCTCATTTTTTAAACAGAAGGATGAGAGACTGATTTTACTCAATTTTAATCAAACTCTTTGAGCCGTACTCCTGAGAATGTTTGGGGCATATTTTACAGATGCCATGCAACACACATCTCCCAAAATTAAAAATCTCAATTAATATTTTCTAATACACAGTGGAGATGTCATTTGTGACTCTTCTCGTTCCATGGAACAACACTAGATCTAGATTTGCCCACGTTAGAGCAGGTGCTGGGAGTCCTGCAGGGCATTTGAAGGGGCCTCAAACAACAAAGGTGGGTCTCTGGTACACCACCAGCTTTACATATACACTTTCCTTATTAACTGTGCATCACTAAGGTAAAGCAAAGTAATGAAGGACAAGTGTGATTATTTTCATTCAAGTATCAAGTGTAGAGTAATTATGGTGTGTCCTTCCCCACCCTGTAGGCTTGGGGACTGTTCAAGCATTGAGGGTTGGGGCAAAAACAGGAGTGAATGTTTCATTTCCAAAGACTGGAACAAGTTAATTACACAGTGAAGGAGTAGGTATGAATAATATCTCTGGGGAAGGGAAGAATGTGGGAAATAAATTGAAAAGGGCTACTATAGAGTGTGTGTTCTGGTATTGTAAAAGGTAGATGCACAAAAGGATGAGAAGGTGTGATTAGATTTTTTTTCAGAAGCACTTAGCAACGGTGGAGCTGTTGGAGTAGTAACGTTTGGGAGCAGAGTTTGGGCAATGCTAATTTAGGAACCCCGTACCCTGTGGATGGATCCTCCCTGAAAGGTTTTCAGTGAAGCTGTCATACTTCAAAAGGTGAGGAAGGCGTATTTCTCCAACACAGACCATTGAGGACAAAAGGAAATTGCAACTCTTGATGAATTCACTTAGTCGCACCAAGATTTTCAAAGGTGGAATTACTCCTCTAGCAATAGGATCTTATAGGGCTCCAAAGCTAGTTTTTGATTCCCTTACCTTTGAGAGTAACTTGAACTATGGAGGGTTCAAGGTAGTTGCTAGGCTGTTTGAAGTGGAGGGGATTTGAGAGATTTGTTTTCTTCTTTTGACAGAAAATATTAATTTGAAGGAAAATTTTCCTAGCAGACCTCCTTTAGAAACTTCACATTTAATATGAAAACAGTTTTCCTTTAATTTCCTAAAAGTCATGTATGGCAGGAGAAACTGAGTGGTCTAGGTTAAAGTGGTGTGTAAACTGACAATTTTTGGATTTGAGTGCTCTGTGTTAATCATAAAAAAATTTCACACATTTCAGCCAGAGACCTCTCAGCACGTTTTATAAATTCATTCAAAGATGAATGAATTCTCAGTTACTTGGTGAGGATATTTAGAAGAGAAAGTAAACATTATAGGCAAAATGTCGCTTTTGGGAAGGGCATTGTTTTTCTTAAAACTGATTTTTTTTTTTTTCCTTTCTGAAAACATATTAGATTCAACTGTGCTTATATGTACCTACCAGGAGTGGAGTCTGGTGGTCAGGAGACTGTCCTGGAAAATGGGATGACCCAAGTTCAGATGAATGAATGCCACTCCTGAGCGACTCAGAGTTAATATATAAAAACAAGATGAAAACAAATTTCTGAATCAGACAAATGAACAGGACTTGGTTTTCCTCTCCTGTAGTGTGTTCCTGTAACTACCAGGAGACAGAGATCTTGACTCTGTCTTCTTCCAACAAACTAAAGTCAGCAGTTTTTTTTCTCCCCCCTCAAGAAAAAGGCAGAAATTAGAGAGAGATGAAAGAAATTTGGCATTGTGTGGTCACATTTAGTATCTCTTGTTCAAGGATGGGGAAACAGAGAGGAAGACTCAGTCGTTTGCCCCAGTGTCCCACCGCTCAAGCAGCAGGAGTCTGAGGCAGGGCCCCGGAGCGCCGCCTGACCGGGGCCGTGTTAAGGCAGTGGGTGTCTGCCCTCCCTGTCAGACCCCGAATGCCTGATGGCCTTGCCTTACCCTCCCACAGCCTCCCGTTAACATATGGTTTCAAAGCTGTTGACGTTCACCTGCTCAGATATCTGTACAAACTACTAGTAGGAACTACATAAATATCTAACAGATGCAGGCGTTCACCCTGGGATTAATGCATTCTGGACTCGGACCCGTCAGCATCACACCCCTTCACAAAGGCATTTTATTTTTTCACTTGCTCATGTGGTGTACACCTGTGACATGCTGGCAATGCACTTGCTTGCAGTGAGAGAGCCCCTCAGGTTCAAAGCTATCCTTATATCTTTGTTCCTTTATGCGTGAACCTTTTGAGGTTTTCTCTTAGTGTTCAAAAGGCTTGAGCGTGGCATTACATCTTTAAAACCTCTTCTGACCCTTTTCTGAATATGCTGAATATAAAAGCAGAAACAAAGCAAGGAGAACTAGATAAATAGATGCAGGGAGACATCATAAGGGGGGGAAAAAAAAAAGCTCCTGAGCCTGCCAATATTACTTCATGCTTTTTATTGCAAACCTGTAAACTAACAATAGCCCACCACCTCACGCAGCTGGGTGTGCGAATTGGAGGTGCGCTGAATGATGTGTGGGCTTTCCAAATGTAGCACAATAACAGGAACACCTGTGCTAAAACACTTTGCATTGATTTTATTTTTTTTTTTCCACAATATTCACAGTCCTTCCCTTTTAAAAGTCTGTGCAGGGGAAAAAAAAAAAGCTTTAGTTTCAGTTTTGGGACTTATCTCCCGAGGTTCGATGGAGCTGTTAGAAGATCATGTGGATTGACATGTACCAACCAAATGTAGGATTGGGTCTTAAAACAGAGGAGAGCTTGTTCATCTTGTGGACCCAACTTTGCTAATGTACATTGGCTTTGGCTAACAGGCTCCTTGCAGTTAGTCCTGGTTTCCTTGATTGTTCGGTGGGGTTTGTTTGTTTGTTTGTTTTGTAACTGAGCAGCTGATGTTTCAATAGCCATTTACAGCAACAGAATGGTTAAGAAAAATATTTATAGTCTGTAAATGTATATCTTATGGCACATCACTGATTTAAAATTATTAATATTCAATAATTCATGGTTGTTTAATGAAATGACAAATCAAATCAGAAAAAGTAGAAGTGAGAAATTTCTGTAACTTAATTCTCATCACTGCAGAACCACACAGTTACTATCACTGCTATTATTATTTGGAATCATAGATTAAGTTTAGTGTTATGGTTAATGTTAAATTTCAAGGATAAAAGCAAGATGCTTTTCACTGCCAAGAATTTACAGTAACATTCTGGGCTGTGAATCTGAGAACTAGAAAGATGGGCATCGCAGGTAAAAAAGTCTAAGCATACCTTTTTGGTCACTTTGTCAGCCGTGTAAATGGGTCCAAGGGTTGCTCAAAGGGCTAGTTAACCTTTTCTCCTTTAACAACAGCTGAATTTGAGGTTCTCTTTCACCTAAGTACCTACCAATTTATGTCCATAATTTCTATTAATTCTGACTCATTCTTTCTTACACTGTTGTTACTTGAAATGGAAAATATTGGTTACAGTCCAAGAGAAAAATTTATAGCCTGTCATTGTAGCCTTGTGCTATTTCAATATAATAATACAAATGCATTCCCTCTTCGTGATAAGTGTATTTTTCCTTTTACTTTCTCATGCAATGTTGAGACCCTTTCCAGACTTACTTTGTCTCTGTGATCCCAGAGATTATAAATGCTCAAGGAGCCTTTAAAGATATTTGTTACCCTTTACAGCAAGGGAAGCAGACTCTCTTGTTCTCTGTCACGCTCAGGCTGAGTTTGCAGGAGGCAATTTTCATCTCGTATAGCTAGAAGTTGGGGCTTGTGGTACTATTCTGTTAGGTCACCTTATAACCTTGTGGATATTTTCCTGCATGTTCTATGGGAAATAGAGCATCCTCCAGTTCTAAGGAAGGTAGAAAAAGTTATCCAGGCCCAATCTAGCTCTTGTTGATGTGTGTGGTGAGAAGGAGATGGAGTTTAGGAAGGCAGGAGTGCTGCATGTTTTCAAAGTGAGAAGGAGACCCACTGGACAAAATTTTCTTCCCAGTAATCAAGGGAAGATGGGAGTCTCGCAGCAGTAATGTGGACTCCTCTAATTACCACTTGCAAGTTATTAGCATCTGGAGCCCTTTTTCCCTTTCCTATCTAGCAATTACAGAGTGGGATAGATTAACGTGTTGCTAAAGCTGTATAGTGGACTAAGTTTCTCTCTGTCTGCATTTGGTTGGTTGCTGAAATTGGTACTTTTAGCTGAAGTCCAGGATTTTTACCTGCCCTTGAATCCCAGGCTGTTCTCTTTATAAAGTGTATATTCAAATACCTCACAAATTATTTATTTACTTCTCTTCTCCCTACCCCCACCAAAGAAAAAGAAACACATCTTAAAAAGCCAAAGAAAACCAGTCAGACACATGTTTTGCACATGAAGAATCACGTCTATAGTGAAATGGGATCCATATGTGTGTTTTGGATGTGAGCATCAATGCTCAGTTTAGCTTTGCCCACATGCCAGGGCGTGTGCGCTGCTGCCGAAAGCTCAGATTTTTCTTGCTAAATCACTCACAAAATTTGAACTTGAGGTTGCATTAATGTCATAAGTTGATAGTTTTCTGTTGTTTCTTTCCCCATGTATAGTGTCCTTTGTTTACAACTCAAATCCTCTCAAGATTAAACTTTAAAAAAGACTCTGTGATTTAATGGATTTAGGATCAGATTCTAACCTCCAGTGTGAAACAAGCCTGACTGTAGCACTCAATAGCAGCAGAGGATTGTTTGCAGTTGTGAGGCAATGACCGCCAAACATTATTCAGAAAAAAAGATGCTGGGACTAATTTTTGCATGGATGAAATATTCAGATGAATGTTAAAAAACTGCGTAACAATAGACGGTGACATACACAAAGGGTAAAAGAGAAATTACTACCATTCCAACATAGCACTGCACTATTTTTTTTTTCCTTCCCCCTCAACCATAAATATCTTAGCTTCAAGTTAGCATATTTCTTTATATGAAGCTTTTTTTTCTATCTTGTGCATATGTCCTGCAGAAGGATCTGGACAGATGGAAAATTGTCCTGCATGGATCTGTTTGCAGGTTTTAAATTTATAAAGATAATTGTCTTTTCAGTTCATCTTCCAAGTTTTGGACTTGTTTATGCATATGCATTAATTTTGTTCCTTCCTTTCACTTTCCCCCAAATAAGAACTATCTTGTAAGTTTAGGACCAGATCCTTGCTGTTGCTCAGGTACTTTCTGCTCCTCTGGTGGTGGAAAGTATCTGTGACTTCACTGGCCTCCAGATGATTTGAAACACCTTCTCTAAGAAAATCCTCAGCTAGTGGTGGCAGTAGCAACAGTGTCACATCCCCTTTTCCTCTTTGAGGATGTGCTTGGAGCAGGGAGGACAGTCTGTGACTATCAGATTAGTGCCTGGTTGAATACAGGTAAAACAGGATGAATTGACTAGGGAGCAGTTCTGGAGGTTGTTCTGCTGTACACCAGGTTGTTAGCTGGGTAATCAGAAGATTGTTTTGGAGACCAGGGATATTCTGCTATCACATCTCAGTTATTTTCAGGGAATAGGAAATGAGCTTCAGAATCGAAATACGGAAAGATCCTTCCTGTTTCTGCACAGAATTTAGCTGTTTTGGGGATACTAGAGCTGTGTAATATAAATAAAGCAAATGTGAAAGTAAGTAATGCTTCAAGCAAAAGGGGGATGAGGATGGGAGAGGTGCCTTTGTGGCATTTATTTTCTTGACTCTCTATTCTTGTCATCACGATCTTGGATCCTGAAAGATATAGCAATCTGCTTGCTACTAGCACTTCATTATATAGTAACTCTTGAACCTTCCTACTGGGGTTAGGTGATCAATTATTTTGTAAAGAAAACAGGGTGTTTTTTCAAAAGCTGTGTTTTATTTTCATTTATAATTGTCTCCACATCAGTCTTCAATTTTGAATCTTGAATTGGCCACATATGCACACTGACTTGCACGTAAAAGATCTGTGACAGCAGTCACATGATCTTTCCATACAATAATTATTCTCTTTATCGCGCCCAGAATCCTTGGAAGATCTGGAAAACTTACAAAAAAGCTGGTTTGAGGTTATCTATGGGACTCAGAATTCCGCTCAGGTTTTTATGTCATCGATAAATCTATTTTTTTTTTAAAGGAAGGGATGTGCCTTTAACTTCTTATTGTCTCATCTTTGTATTAGAGACCAGTTTCTTAAAACAGTAGACCCATAAAAGGAATGCCATCAGCTGGAAATCTGGTCCATGAGAATTTTTTTGTGAGTAGTTCTTGCATCTTCTCCTAAATGTTGTTAAATTTTGTGGTTTAACAGCTATATCTCAAATTCTTAAATGGAATGTATATTTCACTGATCTGTGTCATAAGAAAACCATATAAAGATAAGAGGGTTTTGATTTTTCAGAGGGGAAATGGTTAAGCTGATTTTACCAAGATGCTATTGCTTGCTGAAAGTAAATGTATAAAATATATAGAAACAGCTTCACTTCCTATCAGGTGACCTGAGAATCTTATCTCTAAAAATATTATTTAAGAAACGTAGACAGATTTTTCATCTCTATGTTATCTTTTAAAATCTCGACATGGCTCCATAAGAAATCCATACTTCTTATATACCTTAGGTAATAATCTTTACAGTAGCCATAGATCCCAGAGAGTTTCATGGGTCTGGGAAGTATGTCAGGACTATAACTGTAAAACGTACCTGAAAATAAGGCTAAAAGAGATCAATTCAGGCTACTTTTCACTTGGCCAAAATAAATAAGAAAATATTATGTCTGCTCAACAGCCCGAGAGCCTCAGGTGGGAGGTCCTTTCATTCTGATGAGGCTGTGCCTTCTTGCACGGATAAATTCACGTACGTTGCTTTAGAAATGTAAGAAACAGTGCTTGCATGAACACACACATGAAACCCGGGTTTCATATTTTTGTGGAGGTGGTAACTGCCATATTGTGAAGCAACAGGACCTCTGTGCTGGTTCAGAGAACCCCGTTGGCTGTGCCGTGCAGCCCCGGTGTCGCGCAGGCGAACCGGAGCCCCGCGCGCCGTCGGAGGACGAGATCAGCAAATCAGTGGCTAATAAAGACAGGCAGCAACAGCAGCAGCAGTGTTGGCCTTCCCCACAGCAGGGTACCACAGATGTTTCAGATAACAAAGTGAGCTTCGCTGACAGAACATGTGTGTAATATATAAAATAATGGGAACCGAAGGGGAGGGGGGCAAGACCACTCCAATCCACCCATGTAAAAATGTTTTTTATTTATAAGTGAGCAGCTGAATACAAATGTTGTCTGCTTCCATAGAAGTAAAAAATAGCAGGCTGATGTGGATGAGAGACTTCACATGGTTTCTAGTAAAATACTCTGTGCACTGAAATCTTTTTCTTGTCCCCGGGATGGGTCCAGATCTACAGCTGGGGTAAATCCATGCAATTTATTTTCTAGTGATTATACTTTTTTGCCTCCTCTGAAGATCTGTCTGTGCTATGGCTGGGGGTGATTATGGCCAAAGTTTCCTGTGTAAACACTGTGAAATGCTGGACAGTTTTTGGACAGTAGTGGTTTTACGAACAGTTGCTACACTGAGGAGTTTTTGCAGGGTGAACCTGGAGAAACAGGAATATGCAGTGATGATCCACAACTACCTGGGTAAAAAACCCATGAGCAGTTCTCAAGTAAGATAATTAGCTCTGAACTGGAGGAATTACAGCAGAAATCCCTGTTTTTGTGATATAATAGGCTTACCCTCTACTGTTCAAGTGTCCCAAAGTAATAAGATCAACCTCATAGTTGAGGAATCCTTGGGTGAAGGAGACTTGTACAGTCCTTTCCTGCACTGGTCCCAAGGGCATGAACACAGAGCATGAACAGGGCACCCTAGAAACTGCAGGGTCACCCAGTGCCACTGGTATCTGGTGAATGGTACCACAGCGTAAATTGACTGTGTGTGTGGCCAGCTGAACACAGGTTTGCAAACAGGACAGGAAGATAATCTGGAATTCCTGGTCATCCCACTCGATGTGCCTTCTCCGTGTCTGTGCTGCATGGCCATGAGCAAGAGCAGCCTGGGAGTGTGCAACTTGTTATCCTGCTTTTGAAGAATAACAGACAATGGCATTCAGCATGATGGAACAGGAAGCTCCTATCAGAGGCTAATATATGTTTCCTTGTAAAATGGGGAGATGCTTATGTGAGTCCAGATATAAAGTGAAAGTAAGACAGCCCTCAGAGGAATTACTGAGGTAATAAATGTACTTACTAGGGCAGTGTGTGCCAGAGCGAGACAGAAATGGGCTAAGACCAGAAGAAAATTAGAACCTCAAGTGCAAGCTGAAGTTCAGTGGTCAGATGAAATTCAACCCTTTCCTCTGAGAAAAAGAGTATCTGCTGGTGACTGACTGACTTGATTATCTGGGATTGGCGTGGCCAATGAGAAGAACAACAGTGTAGGATTTCTACCATGTGTCCTGTTTAAGCAGTAAGACAGGAACATAGGATATGGTAACCAGACGGAGGATTTGGCTCTCGACATACACATTCTTTATGTACAGATTGTGCTGTTGCAACTACACCATTGCAGTGGGTCAGGGTCTGTTTGGGTGTCAGATTATTGCAGCAGGCAGCTCAACATCACAGGGTGGCTAAAATCCCTTGAGACTGGCTGTGGGATATGTGGTTTGGCCCAGCACAATGCTCCTCCACATGCACTTGTGTGTTTTGAATCTCATTCAGAATAATCTAAACTGTGAGAGGTGAGGGCATAAAATCATTCACAGTGAAACCAACATGAAATCAGAGATGAATGATCTACCATAGATGTCTCTGAGGCTGAAATGTAACTACAGGCCAGGTAAATTGCTCTGAAAATCTTGTGGCTATAGATGTGTTGTGGTCACTTTATCAAGGTTTATATTTTCAGTGGTGCAGTAAAGCAAGGCATGTAAAAGCAGGAGTTCCATACTGTATTCTTTAACTGAAGAAAGTGAAATAAATCCTGATTTTTAAAAAAAATTAAAATATTTTTTCCCTTCTGAGCAGCATCTTATAATTGAGATCCACCTTGAACATGCCAAGGTCAGAATTCAAGACACAGAATATGCTCATGAAGCTGCCCAACAAGATACCTTTATTCAGCCAAATTGGAAAACTTGTGTGTAACTCAAAAGATCAGAATAGAGTCCTTATTGAGCAAGGTTAGGAGGGATAAAAACAATCGGCTTATATAGAGTATTTTTACTTCATAGGAATGTGGTTCTGATTGCTGAAAATGTATCCTTTGCATGAAGTACAAGCATAATCCTATGCCTACTTTGCCCTTTGAGTAAAAGTATGCTTAATAGCAATTTCAGGGGGAAAAAAAATCTATTTAAAGCCTGTTGAGCAGAATATCCACTTATAGTGGGAAGCTATAAGTGAATAATGTTAATGGAGTTCTGTTTTGTAAAACGCATAGGACAACTAATAGAATCAAGCTCCTATAACAGTGAATGATTGAATTACATTTAAGAGAGTACCTAATTTATGACCTTTAAAGATAGTTTTAGAGCTGTCTGTTTTTGTAAATCCTAAAGCACCTTCATACAAAAGTTTTTAGGAATCTCATCTCTCACTTTATATTATGGTCGGAGGACCTTTTGCAATATTGTACGTCAGTAGTTCCATTAAAACATTTAAGTAGGTTAATTACTGAAAGGAAAAAAAATGCTTTCTAAAGAAAATTATGTCTATTTATTAGTGTGGGAGAAGTTCTTAGTCTGGGAGTAAATTTTGAACAATAGTGATGAACAATGACCAGACCTAGGACCTCCTCAGGAAAAGGAATTAAACCCTATAAATGTAAATACTAATTATTGAGTGGTTTTTTCCTAAAAACAGTAGTTCTTTTAAAAGGAGAAGTTTGTGCTTAACTTCCACCAATCACTGGCATATTATGTGTAGGAACATGAAGTTTTATACTCCTATCATTTTTCCCTCCCATTTATTTTTACACTATGTGTTTGTTTTATTGCTGTGAAACTCTGATTCAGTGTTATCTTGTGCAAAGGAAACCCTCAGTTTTAGTGCACACTTCCTTAAAACTATCTGTACTTTTATCAGTGTTAAAGAGGTCGCTCTTGCAGAGTTTTGCTGCTGGTTTTGCTTTGCACTGTTTGGGAAAGGAAAGTGATTTTGAGAGCCCTTCCATGTAGCAATGGGTTTTATATAGATATTCCATGTAGGAATACCCTTCTATAACTTTTAAATCATTCCTTAAAACATTCTATGATTTTGTTAGCTTTTGTGCTGGAGGGTTATGCCTGCTGTGGTGTCATTCATTGCTCATCCTAAAGGAAGGCAGAGAACAAAGGTGGAATAAGCTGCTAATCTTCTGGATCAGCCAGACGTTATTCAGTAGTATATGGGAATTTAAGGCACTGATCCTTAAGGGCAAGAGGTGCAGGAGAGGGGCTGTGAGGCTGCCAGAAGCAGCCACTTCCTTGTAGCATCCTGGTTGCACAGCACTGGCGCGTCATGCTGCCTTAAATGTGGCTTTTGCCTGCTGGGTGCAGTGGAGCTCTCCATGGAGCATTGCGTTTCCAGAGAGCTACAAATGGAATGGGCTAGTTTAAAGGGAGTAATAATTTGATTCATTGGTTTTTTTTAAGATCAATTTAGCAGGAAAGACCCCAGCACGCTATAGGTCTTGCCTGTTCACTACGAAAGCTCTGTGCTGTAGCTCTGAGTTCCTGTTGAGGTAACCTCATAATCCTTGCCAAAAGGGCTGGACTACATGTGTATGGCTAAGGAACAGACCAGAAAAGGCTGTGAGATTTCTGTCATTGATCATAGTTACGGTTCTGTACTTTATAACATAAAGTAAAAAATTATTGTTTTGCAGAGAAGCTCCATTATAGGTCAGCCCTTTTCTTAACCAGCCACTTGAGAGTGGCCCCACTTGACTCCCAACACAATTTACTCTGACCATTAGTTAAGGACTGTTTCTGCTCTGTCTGTGGTGTTCCCAGCTCCATATGGTGGTAGCTTAAGGCTGATCTAAGAGTAAACAAGAAATACAGGGTTTTGATCACATAAAGGTATGGGCCTCAGTCTGTAAAATTAAAGAAGAGATTAAGTGCAGGAAAGTACTCTGTCTTGATTGTACACCAAATATGCCAGGAATTAGAGATTAGGTCTCACCTCTTTTTGTTGTACTTTTTGGTTCATTATCATGCCTTTTCCAAAGTAAAACTCTTTTTTGGCGAATTTTTTGCTACTTTATTGCTGCTTTTCTGAAAATGAAATTCCTGCACTATACTGTATGTTCAGTATTCGCAACAAGGCGAGATTCTGGCTTTGCCCCAAACCACTTACAATCTTGATACTTTTACAGTGAACATCTCTGGAGCAGTGAGGAAGATTTTTGGAGGATAAGAGGGAATGTCAGGCTAAAGCACCGTAAATAGTTTATAGTCCTCAGATACTTGTCCTGTGACAGTTTCCAGTGCTTCCAGTTTCTTCTTACCACCCCTATTTTCAGCTATCAGTTATAGAATCATGACTTAATATTGCTAATTGCATAGTAAACAGAATAATATTGTTTGCCCCAAGACAGATTACCATTTCTCATTACGGAATTCACAGAGACCACAAATCATTGATACCATCTCCACCAGTTATAATAAAGTTTATCTTCAATCTGATAAAAAGCATGTACTGAATAATAACTGTTGCTCTTATTGTAAGTGGTTTAAAAACATGCTTTTTAAAAAGCTGGGTAGCTCATTGGAGTTGCAATTCTGATTTTGCCCCAGCCAAGAGAGGTGAGAGCTGGGGACAGAAATGGTCAGATTTCCAAGCATGACTCTGTGGGTGCAGCGTGTGTGGTGGCACTTGACAACTGATGAACCTCTTGCTGTTATCACAGTCAACTAACACAGTCAGTCCCACTTTTCCTGCATTTATCTGTATTTGTACTTGAACCCGCTGTTCAGTGTGTTTCAGATTTGCTTCTTTAGCTTATTCATAGGGAAATAAAGTGCACTAGGTGTTGTAAGAAGGTTTATCTCCTCATTTCAAACTGTAGTGATCCTTGGTGGTGTGAAGGTTTCTGCCTCAGTCCCCAAGATGAGTACTTGCACCTGCAGCAGTGCAAGGACAGACACAACGTCCTGACTGAAAACTGCCTGAAAAAACAGATTCATTTTACTCATCTCCCACCACTACTTATGCACACTCACAGATGAAGAAGAAGTAATTTAGGATGACACAAACCACCAAAATCCATAAAGGGAATACCATGGCAGAAGTATGGATACTGTAATGCTTTTCAGCTATTTTACAAAGGTGGAAATCTTCCAGTAGTGCTTTTTCAGTCTGCCCTGGTGAATTTAGATACTCCTTGGGGAGGTTAATTTTTTAACCCTAAAAGTTTTTATGTCATATATGCTAGGATGGAAGCATTTGCATCATTGTGTGTCATTAAGAACAAGATTGGCCCAAATGTTAGCGGTTACAGCTGAATTGTTCGTTTTCCTACCTGTTTTTATTGAGATTAGCCTCAGCCAGGAAGTTCATCTCTAAACACAAACTTTCTCACAGCCTAGATCTGCTTCTGACTCAGGAAAGGGCTAGTTTGGTGAGAAGTCCTAAAATTTGGAGCCAGTTTTAAAGTTTGGGGACTTTATAAGAGTACTGAAAATACTGTGCAAGTCTATCAGGATTTGGATCGGGGTGTACGAAGTTGTGATTGAATCAGGTTCTAGTGTAATTCTGTGGGGAAGCAGGGATTCAGAAGGATTCTTTCAAAGTTGAACCCCAAACTCATTAAAATATTACAATAAAGTAATTAATGCACATGGCCACTAGACACTCTTAAAATGTAAATTTCACAGCTGTAAGAAATTAGATTTGTTTAAAAATAACAGAAGGCTCAAGTACAAATTATGGAGTAAAAGCCTATAAAATTTCAAACTTGGTTTTAAGGCACAGGTTTTGTGTGGTTGTTGTTTGGTTTGGTTTTTTGTTGTTGTTTTTTTTTTAACCAGCTCATTTACTTCAGACTAGCATTCAGAAACTGTTTGCCTTTTGCCTCTGAAGTTGTAGTTAGGTATCAGTGCAGAACTGACTAGTTGGGAGGTTTTCTTATCAGAAGGTTGGACTTGGAGAACAAGGCAAATTTTGCAAGGAATCTGTGCCTCCTCTGAACCCCCTCTGGTGTTCAGGAGGTGCTGAGCTTGCAGCTACAGGCACAGAGTTGTGAAGTTCCCTGAGTGCCCGTGTGAGTTGTTTGCACAGCTGGGAGGACAGGTAGTTCTCAGCTGACACACAATATTGACAGTTGTTGGGAGCACCACTTTTTCACTGTACGTGTGTTTTGGCTGGCACAAGCATAACCTACCTCTGGGAACTACTCAAATTGGTCAATGCCCTCGCATCAGTTGGTGCCACAGAGGCCAAGAAAATTAAAGTTGCTTCAGAAGCAATGGAGCAAGGGATGTGACATGTAACTTTTCAGTGCAGAGGCCTAATTCCAGATTCTCCAGCATGTTCTCACCCACTGGCGTTTACAAACATGGGCCTGACTATAATGCAAGAAAAGAGTTTGACTAACAAATGTTCAGCAGTGTATTTCAGTCCATTTACATGGACTCCACCGTGGAGGGGCTCCACCATGGCTTCTTGGCACACCAGCTCCAGCAGAGTACTGAAACGGGTGAAGGAAGGAATTCTGGTCAGAATATGTTCCAGATGAATCCTGTTGGAGATCCATTTCTAAATGTATGCTACGTGCCTAACTATTAAAAAGTTCAGATTATGACCCCTCTAATGTTATTTTAATGCTAGTTTTTAAAATGTAATTATAAATCAAATTGCATTTGAGATCTGAAGCTGACAGTAGTGAGCTGGAACACTCTAAGAGCTGCTTTAAAAATAACCCCTCTCAAACTTTATTACTGGTTTCAGAAAGAGAAGTACAAGTGGACTGGCCAGATTCATCCACACTGTTCCCATCAGCAGACAGGACAACTTGCTAAGTGTCAGTTGTCTTCTGGTTTACAGAGACATAACATGGGACTTTTATCTTTACTTGGAAATTGCATTTCTGAGTTTCTTTCCTGGAGTTTAAGCAGAAGATACAAGCTCATTTAAATTGTATTTCCGCCTTTCTTTTCTCATTCTTTACCATAATGAGTTTCTCTGAAGATTAGGATTTCTAAAACTTGTACAATAGGCAAAAAGTTGGGAAAAGCAGGCCATTATTTGGCAAGTACAAAATTTTGGGGCAATGCAAGCAATCATAAAGAAGAAATGCACTTAGCGACTGTTGTGTTGGTCAGTGTTATCTGTATATACATAGTTGGAAAAAAGGACTGGAAAAGATACCAGAAGGACACAGCTGAGAGGATGGAAGCATTCAGTGGGGTTGAAATGTTCTGTTCAAATAATGGCTGTAATGATTTTGGTAACTTCGTATTTCTTTTTCCCCCCTTTTTTATTTCTCTTAATAAATGTAAATGTTTGCATTAGATACTTCTGTAACTTTCCTAAAAATTAACTAATCCAGAAAGTGCATTAGAAAATACAGGCTTTGAATTTCCATTTATATAGGTGTAGTTTAAGGGGGAGGGAGGGAGGAATCACTGGGTAGGTAGATCTGAACAAACAAGTCATAGTATCTCCTTAGGTACATTTTGGATTTTTTCTTTTCTTGTGAATGTGGAAAGTATATATTCAGTATTTACTTATGAAATTCTTCAGTGAATAATGCATTTTAAAAATCTTTATTTGTAGAGTTTTTTGTTTAGATTATTTATAAATTTATAGTCATAGCTGGTTACCTAAATCATGTTATTTCTTCTGTTCCCTGATTGCATGAGTTACATATTTACTTGATTCAATATACAATGTAAATTGTGAGTGTTACAGCTGAACATACATCTCAGAATTTTTGTTTGGTTGCTCAGTTACATAAATCAGCCAGTTAGAAGA
>NW_016690333.1:1411202-1413702 GCF_001604755.1 Lepidothrix coronata | reverse complement strand
AGCTTTTCTGAAAGCCCAAGCCTAAGTCATAAATTATTCTACACCATGATTCGTTCAGATAGTAAAACCATACCTCTTTGCCTGACATTACTGAAATGTGGAAAAGGGAAAGTTAAAAATAAAATGAAACATTTAAATCTTTGCTGTTGAGAACTTCAGATAGATGGCAATATAGCAAAGTTGATAAAAGCGATTCTCAATTAGACTTTATTATTATTTTATTGAGGTATTATTAATAAACATCAGGGTGCAGCTGGTGATAACGCTCTCCTAGTATTAGACAGTGGACACAGAAGAAAAATAAAGGCAAGTTGTCTGTAATGAGAAAAAGTAGAAGGATGTGGATAAACTGCAAATGACATGAAAAGCAGAAATATATGATATTTGTCCTTCGAGCCTGATCCCATGGCCTTCAACTGTACATTTAGATCTATTAACTTCTGCATAACCAGTTGGGAATAAGCTGTATTTATATGAGTCCAGACTACATGTCTAGTTCTGAAGAGAACAGGTAGAAAATTTTGATGCTTTGATTTTGGGGGATTTTTTGTTTTGGGTGGGGTTTTTTTGGCAGTTGTTTGTTGGGCTTTTTTTTTATTTTAGTTTCTTCTCTTTAGCCCAGTAGAGACACACTATTCTGCGTGTCTTCAATTACTTTGTACAGACCTCTTTTTCTCCTACAAAAAATTAAAAGTCCTAATTCCAGTACATTTCCTGAAGTTAACTATAAAAGATATTCACATACTAATTCAATAGCCTGATATTAGCTGTAATCCATAATATTATCAGCACTACACTGGTAACAATTACAGTGGCAATACATAACTGCAGTGTGTTTTGAGGGCAGTATTTTAATAAGGTAGGTGTTTAGTTCCCTGCAGCATATAAAACTGGTGATTTTGACTGCAGAGCTGCTTGGACTGGAAATCACAACAGTTGCCAGTAAGGTTTAGAAAGTGTGTGCCAGGCAAGGGAATCACTGTTCAATGTATTTACCCTCTGGGGAGGTAAAACACAGATGGGGGAGTTAGGAGTCTTCTAACATTTAGCTGATACATTAGTGGGTAGCAATTCTGCTTCAGGGATGTTCAAAGTAGTTCATCTACCAGTTGGGAATCATTATGGGCACTAGTACTGAGGATTAGATATGATAGAACAATAAGGGATTGTGAAAGTATCACTATCCTCCCTCCTTCCCACAGACAAATGTTTCATAGTCCTGGGTACCCTTTTACAGCTCTGTCTGTCTTTAGAAAACAGTAGTTCTGGATCAATCTGATGTTTTCATCATACACACTAAGCACCTATCTTAAAGTAGGATTCAACTGTCATGGACAAATATGACCTGGTAATATGTATTTTGACCAAAATTATGTAAAATATCTTCTCTGCATAAAAAGTAGTACTGTTACTATGTATATTCTCACCAGTTAGTTGGAGTGAAAATAGCTTGCTAAAGCATTTGCATTTGTATTTCAGTACTGGGTAAGCAAATGCAACATTAGCTCTCTGGGATTGTTTTTACACTGTGATATGCTAGGCTGTGCTTAAAACCTGTAAATTCATGATGGAGGGAGGGTGATCACACTTTAGGGAAAGGAAAAGCATGGTCAAAAATCAGGAGAAATCAACTCAGTGTCTGTTGAGCTATGCTTAGCTATTATCACCTGATTACTTTTACCCTAGCAATCTCACCTGATCATATGTTAATTTTTTCCTGTTTTTTTTCCCTATTGTCTTGAAGTTAAAACATTTTCCAAAATGTACAAACAAACAGCTAATTTCATTGCACTTCTGTCTGCACGCACTGAAATAAAATATGATTAGCTAGCTGAAAATGTGTAACTTTTCAATCAGTAGTTAATTCAGTCACAGAACTATATTCATATAGGTTTGAAACAAAATTGACCTTCTTGTTTATGTAATGTGTACATACAATAGGTGCCTGATTCAGTAACAAGCTACTCAACAATGTAGATTTTCTGAGACCCAGGAATAGAAGCAAAATCTAGTATTCTTCTGAATAGAGCCATCACCTGTGCACTGCTAATGCTCTGAGGTTTCTGCTTTTGGAAGGGAAAAAATCATACAGAGGACAAATTCCTCCCGTTCTACAGAAGACAAACTTCTCATGGTCCATTGTAGAGCAGCTGAATGGAGAGCAGCAGGAACAGGGAGGGGGAGAGGCCCCTTCTCACGGCTGTCTGGTGTCATTCCCCTTGGCTGCTGTTGTCATTTTGAGTGTAGGAAGTTTTGTGGCTTTACCCCAGAATGGACACTAGAAAATACATGTGGCAGTGGAACCTTTGAGCTCTGCCCCCACTGATGCACCGGAAATGTGTGCTGTGTGAGATTTCACTTTGCGTGGTCGGGTGCACCTTTTTCTTCTCTGCATTTCAGAGCTGTGGCTGAAGGTGACTCCTTATGGGTATTTCTCTCACTGACAGTGGCAGAAATGGAGTAGGGATTATCTTTAGTGCTCTTCAGAGCCCTGTCTGGA
>NW_016690333.1:1361202-1406202 GCF_001604755.1 Lepidothrix coronata | reverse complement strand
TTTCTCATGTTGCATTGTTGCTCGAAATTGTTCTTCTTGGAGCAGTGCTTGGGCTGCTGATTGTTTGCATTGTAAACAGTGTGTTGTAAATATTCACCATCTGATTAGTTGCAGAAGTCAGGTGCTGCTGTTCACGTTTCCTCACTGGCTGATAGCTGTAACTGGGAGCAGATGCCTGTCCTAATAGTCTCTAAAAGGGAACCTATACTAAATAGACTAAAAACTCAGCATCTCCTTGGGGCTTTGCTTTATTAGCAACAAAACCAATAGAATTACAACAGGCAGTTCATGCCTTCTGCCCAGCTTTGGGTGCTTCTGAGTTGCTCCCTAGGGTTTCATCGTGCACTCACTGGAAAAGGTCCTGGCCCTGTTGAGTTCAGCGTCAGCGCTCCTGGTGACTTCAGGAGGAGGAGAATTCTGCCTGAGCATTGCAGTCTCCTGACCCTGCTGGGATAATGCACCACCTGCTCCAGGCCCACACCGGAGCCCACTTAACCATTTCCAGCAAGTGATCTGCTTGCTGACGGGTGGGCTGGAACAGGGAGTCACAGCCAGCCTCTTACACCGGCCAAGCCATTAGCAATTACCGTGTTTCAGCGTCGCAGTCTGATATGCAGCTCAGGGTTACTTTGAGAAGTCGTTGAAGCTCCTTTTTTTCTTCCACAGATGTTCCTGCTAGGGAAGCTGGTTTAGTGGAATAGTCAAAGACCAAAGGCAAAAGGGCAGGGGCAACATATAGCAAAAAAATGTTTGTATCAATGAATGTATGTGAGAGATGGTTCTGAATATCTCTTAATTTCCAATTTGAGATGAAACTTCTGTTTAGGTTTTGCTCAGTGCAGATTCTTTCCTGGGACTGATAGCTTCACTCTTATTTTTCCTAGGCTACTTATGAGTAAGGAGGACTAGATGGAATAAAGCTTAGATTATTGTTGCTCCATTTCACTCTGGTAAAAGTGCTACTGGGGAGAACACAGGATCCTGGCTGTCCGTGTTCCGTTAGGTTTGTATTTAATTATGGTTCTTCCTTTTTCTCCAGGCACTCTCCAGCTTCCTGGACCACACACTACAATGTTTATCTGGTCACTGTTTTTTTCAGTCCTGCTGAGCACCCTCAATTCTACCTAAAGTGAATGGGAATTGCTGAAGCTCAGCACTATCTAAATAAAGGCCCCTATTATCAATGTCACTGTTTGAGATAATAACTTGTGCCATGCATAAAGAGTGAAATCACTGTGCTTTTTTAATTCCTTCATATGAGATTTTGCTACTCTTTACTTTTCTCTACTGCTCAATGGTCCAGCTAGATAGCATGGCTTTTGAAATAGGCAATGCCTTCTCTAATTAGGCACCATTGCAGTTACTGATGGATTCAGACAATTTTGTGTTCAAAGTTAATGAATGTTGGCTTTGATCAGCCTCTGACTGTGATTGGTAGTGGTAGTTTTATCCATGCAAGTCACCCAAACCTCTTGGTTATACAGAACTGAGCTAACAGCCTTATAGAAAAAAAAACCATCCAGTAAGTGAGCCATTGTCAGAATCTACCACGTGTAAGAAACCCAGCCCACCTGACTCCTTAAAGAGATGCATGGAAAGGATAGCAAACCCCAGGTGTTTAATTTGAATCTTAAGTATGTGGTCAAAGGTGGTGCTGCAAAAGCTGTGTATTCTGCGGGGTTCAATCCAGGGGTCTTCCTCCTGCAAATCCACTTGGCTTCCCAGCCTGGCTCTACTACCCCATCACTGTGAGTGATGTTCTAGGAAAGAAAAAGAGGTGTCAGGCTCAAGTAATCAGGCTGCCTTTAATGATCTGTGCAGCTGTCTCTGTCTCCTCTCTGAACAGCTTCTAGATTAGATGCAAGGTATGTGTGTCTGTCCCACACCTCTCCACGCTGCTCTCTCCGTGATGCACAATCACTGCAGCAGAGCTCACGGGGAGGAAGCTGAACCTGTGTGACCATTCTACTGGTGCCTTCCCCCAAGGGTTTTTGATGAATTTGCATTGGGTGATTATCCCCTCATGCATGTCTTGGAAAGGCAGGTAACTCCACACTGTCAGTTTTCCATCTGTAGCATGTGGATAATGATACTTTTCTGCCTCACATGGGTGTTGTGAGCACTAATTAGTTAATGTCTTTTCAGCACTTTTATCATACAAATACTAAGCAGTTATTGCTATAATTATTATTTCTTATTATTTTGTTGTTCTTCAAATAAGGGATTTTGAGCACTCAGCTATGTCTGAGTGTTTAAAAGTATAACTTCATATACATTAAGTGACAGTGTTATGGTAATGCCAGTTGGTTGCTTTAAAAGGCTGATCTGTGTTTTATGCTTGGCAATTCACAAATCCACCCCAACTGAAGCAGTGTTTTCTTTCTGAAGCAACAAGACCATGCCACCAAACCCCCAAACCAGTGCCTGTAGTATAGTAAGGCATGACATGGTCTATGTTAGTTGATTAATATTGTGTGGTTTGGGTGTGCTGTGAGCCCTGGAAAAACCTCAGTTGGCTAGAGGGAATGTGGCTTTGGACATCAGTGGCTGAACTACAGGCATGTCAGTTCAGCAGTGTGGTATTTATGAGTTTGTGCCAAAATCACTGGACTAACTGCAGAGTTTTTAGGTTCTCTCAGACCCCAAATTTAAGTAAAACTTTAAAGAAAAAAACCAAACTAAACAACTTAAGCAGAACTTATCAAAGAAAAGGTGAAACCATCACATACCTTGTGTGTGGAAAGCATGTGCCTAAAAGAGTCATCAAGGGGACGGTGAACCCTGTTGGAATAATGCTTCCTCAGCTACAGAATCCAGCTCCAAGATTCTCTTGGCCGTGGGATTTTCTAAGACCAAGGGAGTTCCTTATTGTCCATATGTCCATATTTTAAGCCTGAAAATCCTGTTTTTTCCGCAAATAATTGAAATACAACCTTTTTTGTTATTGTTGTTGGTTTGGTTTGGTTTTTTTTCTCAGAGAAGGGGAATTCTGATGTATGAAAGCTTCTTCTGGCAGATCAAGGGCCCAGCTTCTGTAGCAGTCTTCCTTTTCCTGGACTACTGTGTGGAAGCTTTTCCATACAGTCTGAGGACACTATAGAAGGCTAATGGCATGAAAGATTCAATTTCCCAGGTGGAAAGCACGGGTATGGGAATGAAATTCTTATTATGTACAGCCAGTTGGAGTTGGATGCAGAACAAAGCAGATCTCTGGCAAGCATATGAAGAACTGATTGATGATGGAGCACTGTGAGAGGAAGGACTAGAGGCTGGCAGGTAGGGATGGGTGGGTTGGGAACTACGGGAAGCTGCAAATCATCACCTTCTGGTGCACGAAGACCAGGAAAAAGGAATGCAGCTCAAGTCTTAAGCCACCTTTTTTTTCTTGGAGCCTCTTTAGGATCCATGAAAGCATGGCTGTAATTGGATTAGAGTTTGTGTGGAGGCACAGAGTCCCTGTACAGTTGTCCTTGACTTGCTGCCTGCTTCCTTTATGGAGCAGCTAGGAATTTTGGTGGTGAGGAGAGGGTCCTGGTGTTAGGCTGTAGCTGGAGAGTGTGCTTTCCAGAGGGGCTCCTCAGTGCCACATCACAGCTGGTTTCCTGCTCCATGACCACAGGTACAGCTGAAGTCACCAGCTCATCCCAGACCAGACTCACAGCCATGTGCTGACACAGGGCAGGGGGACATGGGGACCTTGGGCATGAGCAAGGGGTGGTGGTGATGTTTTGGAGAGAGGCAGACTGGGGTGGGTTTCATTAGGATTGGCTGGATAGGGCTGCTGGGTTAGTGCTCTCAGCAGAAGGCAACTGCTGCCCTGCTCAGTTGGATGGATCACATCGGGATTTCTTTTGTTTCCACACTTTCCCATGGGATTTTCCATGGGCAAGGTATGATCTCCTCCATACAACAAGCTGTCAGCCTTGTGACAGCTATATAGTGCCTGGACTGGTTTGTCTGCAAGTGAGGATTTTCAAGCCAAGTCTGTTTTTTGCTGAAGATTGTCTGGGAGTGACTATGAAAAGAGGAATAGCCTTTTTTGAGGATTATTTTGAATATGGCTGTGTTTGTAGAGTGAGGATGCTGTATATGATGTAGATAAATAATGTAGGAGAGTCTTGCAGCTCCTACATAAGCTGGCATTGGTTTTCTTGCAGCGTTGGAGTTGGTGTTAAAAATCCTTAGGCTTTGGTAAATTTGTCTCTTAAAAGTGATCTAAAACCTACAATTAGGATGGGAACACTTTTGAGTTAAATGCCCGATTAAATACAGAGAGGATATATATTTTTGAAAAGTGACAACTGTTTGGTTTTGGTTTTTTTTTTTGTGGTTGCCTTACATACTCACTGCTGTATTTTATGGTTTGCACCTGAAGTTACTTATGCACTATGCCCAGCAGCTATGTGCATATCCATTTATGTGACCTTGTAATCACTTTATTAGTGTTTTAGTGCCTTGTTGCTGTTATTTGTATCAGCCTAAGCCACAAGAAGTTAATTTCCGTAGAATTTCATAAAATAAAATTGAAAGAAGTAGTTCACCAAAAGTTATGAAGCAATGGGTACATTCAGTCATGGCAGTTTTTTTCCTAAATTCAAGGAAGTCACAACATAAGCTCTAGTGTTTTGTTAGTTTTGTTGGTTTGTTTTCTATTTTATTTTTGTTAAGTGTTAATTTTACAATTATTTTTTATAATGTGTTTCCAGAAAGACAAGGTTTATAGAGATGTTACAGTAAACCAGCAGACATCTCTACAGGGAAACAAATGCTACATTTGAGAGGAAACGAATCCTTTTTCTGGTCCCAAAATCTTGTCTGTGTGTTTGTGTTTTTTTTTTTTCCCCCACAATGATATTGGCTGGTCTGGTAAAAGCTATTACAACTCTGTATAAGACTTCTCATTCTCAGAATAGACTATCACAGTTCCAACAACGCACCTATTACATACTGTAAACAATTTTATTTAATTGATGTCAGAATTAAATGCTTTTAAAAAAAAATAAATGCATGAGTGGATTATCCGGAGAGAAGTTTTTAGTACCTATGATTGTAAAACGCAAAACTTATTAAGAGGCCATTGTCAATACTTAATTTTGTGACTGTGACTAGGTGTTGCTTTGTTGTGGTAAATAAGCATGAATAAAAAGCCAACTTTCCAATGCATTCCCAACTGATAGGCTTAAGATACTGTGTGCCTGTATCATAAAATAACAGATCATCCTATTGGAAAACAAAACAGAACTCCATTAATTGTATCTTTTTATAATGTTTTTACAGTTTTAGGAAGGGACAAATCCCAAGGTGTCATCCATGAACATAGCTGAAGTAATAGTGGCCCACTTTTAGCTTGAGCAAGAAACTGTAATAGACTGGGCTGCTGTTATAGAAAGTTTATTGTTATTGGTGCATAAACTAGCTGGGGGCTTAAACACAGAGCAGCTGGGTAATTTAGCTAGCTCCTGGATCCAGTTAAAAAAATCTATGTTCTGCCCACAGTAGGGGAATGGTCATAGCTGAGAAACTACTGTATATTAGATTGTGCCACACCTGTGGCGTGTTCACCATTGTAAGCTGTGTAGGCTGTAGAAAACATTAAATCCCCTCATTACTGCCTTACATAAGACAGACACTTCAAGCACTTGCACGTTTATCTGAGATTACCAAGTTAAACTCATTAAAAAGCAACTAGGGCTTGTTCACTCAATTGGATGTTTTCAGGATATTGGTGTGCGTTGTGATTAACAACAGTATGTCTTTGATTAGGGAGATGACATTTTTGGGAAGAATTACCCTTTCTGATTTTTCTGTTCACTGGGTAAATCTGAGGTGACAGGTATGTTGTTAGCTCCCTCACCCTTTGTTGGTAAAGCTAAACTTGTGAAACTGGAACTAAAATCTTTTTTTTTTTCCTTTTAATTTGAGAAAGAAATGCACCATTAACACTTCGTGTTCTAGCCAAGCTCAGGCTCTGACAGCAATTACAGGCAACTGATGGAATAAATTGTTTGGAAAAGTCTTTATCATTAATGTTTCCTATTTCTTTATACCAAGTAAATGAGGGGAAGAAACTTTTGAGTTGTAACCAGGTAGCAGTACATTGAACTTACCGTTGATGTCCTGGTTTACTTTGGCTGCTCTTTTTCTCCCCCCTCTTGTTTCGCTTTTTCACATTAAGTTTCACACTTGTTGCTACTCACTAAATAAAAGCTTACTGGTTTCTTTAAAGCCATAAGTGAACTTAGCCTGGTGCGTGATTTCACAGAAGTCACTGGGGCCAAGTTGGTGGATTTCTCTGTTGATTAACATAAATGTTTTTGAGATCAGAACTGACAGTCGTGAGCTTCTGTGGACAAGAACTGTTCTCTCCCTTTGTACTAGGAAGTTGTCTCCTCAGCTACAATGCAGTGTCCCAGCTCTGAACCTGGCCAATATCAGCTAAGACATTCAGCACTACTGTAATACAAATAAGAATATTAATGGCATTTAACTTTGCTTTTTTCATTAATCAATCAAAGAAGTCAAAGCAGCAGGCATAACTAATATTGCTTACAGTCAGATAGGGCTACATCTCTCTCATAAAAAGTGTTTCTCTGCAATATTTAACCATTGTTGGCAACAATCATCAATATTAATCCTTAACAGCAACATGATAACCAAGCTAGCAGATAAAATGGCTGTTAAAAAAGTAGGAAAAAAGGAATAATAGGATTGTGGAATTTTAATATTCTCCAGCTATTTATTAAAAAGTGCTTATTTTGTATGTGTTTATTTCTAATAATCAACTGTAACATTACTTTGCAAAAAACTGTAATTGCTTCTTAATTTCAAATCCCAGTTCCTTTGTGCTGTATACAAAGGTAGGATATTTCTGTACTTATTGTTCACAGCACTCTGTGTAAAAAATCACGTTCATTTCAAGAAGCTGTTATGGTATTGATTCTGGTAAAGACTTCCATTAACTGACCAATCTAAATCTCATAAGTGATGTCAGGATAGTTATGCATTTGCTTGGTTCAAGTATTCAGCCATTATGTTAGAATGCAGGCAGTGTCTGAATATGGCTGTTAAATTATTTCTAAATACCGAACCAGAACAGCTTAACAGTTCTGCAGTTTGAGACTGACACAAAAATGACAATCTGCCACCTCTTTGTTTTTTAAATATTAACGTTGTATTGGGATAGTATTTTTGGAGTAAAAACCTGTGGCACGAGAGGATAAGTGACATAAACAAAGGCAGCTGGGCTGCATGAAATAATGGAACAATAAGGCCCTTACAGCCGTTCTCATCACTCCAGTATGTTAATTAGCATTCTGTTGTGGCCGCAACACTGAAAACATGTAATCTGTATTGGTGTACTGTACAGCTGTGAACACACATTCTTTTTTGTTAGTCCCTAGAGTTAGCCTTGCCATTGGCATATGTGTGTGGGCCAAAAGTCAAACCAGCACCACTAAAATGCCACGCTATAGAAGCAAAAGAGATTTTCTTTTATTTATTCCCATCGTAACCTGTGATGTAATCTGGCTACACAGCTTCTGTCTGTCTGATTCTTTTGCCATCTTGCACGTGTATATGTTGTGTGTGTGTGTGCACGTTGTGAGCCTGTGTCTCTGTGTGTGTGCAAAACAGTGTGTGTACATGTGGCCAAACTAATCATCTGAAATAAGTGATTTAGGAAGATAAAATCTGCTATAAATAAATAACAGCTTTTTCCTCAGTAGAACAGTTTAAAAAGTCCACCAGGAAGGACATTGCAGCTATATTTTCTTTTTCATGGGTAAAGCGAGTTTGATATTTTATTCGTAATTTTATTAAAGAAAAATAGTTCAGAAATCATCAGAGCTTAAGTGAATTCAGCAGCACAGACATGAAACACTTGCATTTTTTAAAATTCCCATACATATATGTAAAAAAAAAAAATCAGTGAAAGCAAACCACGAGAAAGATAATTAAGGAAGAAAAAGTTTGCCATTTATACACACTTTTTAAAAAGAGATAATTCTAAAGTCAAGATCTCAGCTCACCATGTCCACATTAAACTTAGCTGGCCAAGGGCTGTAGGAAAACACCTGATTTGGTGAGATGAAAATCATCCCTCATTTGAGGGGACTGGTATTTCTTTGTAGTGCTCCTGTAATCTAAAAGCATGCTGATCTCTTCTAACATACAGGTATTTACCTAGTAAAGAAGCCTACCTTTTGGATCATAAATTGGATTTAAAATTAAGAAATCGTATTTCTCGTATTTCCTCTTAAATGTACATTTGTGCAGTGAATAGTCACTTGTCAAACCTGTTTGCTGGTCTCCATTTGTTACCTCGTTGTGATCATCTCTGTACTCAAGCACACGGAAAAAAAAAGGTAGGAAAAATTTTTCTTAGAAAATAACTTGCAGAGCTCTTGGGTGAATGCATCCTTTATCCATACTCAGATGATAAGAGTGAAGGCTTAGCTCATATTTCTGCACTAATCTACTTCAAACCTGATCTTGAAAAATTACCCTCATTGCACAAAGAAAATACAGCATTTAAGTCACCATGCTGATCAAATTTGGTTCTGCTTTTTGACTGTGGAGGGAACAAATTGTTTGGTGATTCTGTGATGTGAACCAGCGTCCACTAGGGAACTGAGTAAGTTTTTTTGGTTTTTGTTTAACCACTCTCTTTCTTTCTGAAGTAGATTGGAACTCATAATGAGACAGACACATTATTATAATATCGTACATATATGAGAAGTATTGAAAGATTAAAAAAAATTAAGCTTAATACTTTATATTGCTGTTGATAGCATTATTTTAGAATAGAGATACTAAATATTTAGATTGCATGCTTTCATTACTGTTTTTATGGAAATAAAAATCAGGAATGCTGCTTTAAAAATTAAATTTCTACAGAAATAAAATACAGGCTGTCAAAAAGAGAATAAGAACAACAACAAAAATGTTAGTAGCTGTCTCTGAATTTGTCTTTATAGTGGTAAAAGTATATAATTAATAGAAGAATTTTATCTCCAGATGTGGCTATACTATAATAGAGCCTTATAAATGCTACAGAAAGAAAAATTGCTTGGAACGAATGAGAACCAAATCAAGAGCACACCTGGGTTTGACAAAGATTGCATTTACTGACTGCTGTGCTATCACATTACAGAGAAAGACCAAGTCTTTGGGAGCAGCTGTAGAGAAAGGCCTGGCAAATCTGCATGCAAATAGCAGCACATTGTTAACTTAATCAGATGCCGAGGAAAAGATGTGCCAGACCATGAGGATGATCTATAAACAAGTACAGAGTCCAGAGAGATTGTGAGGGCTGGGCAGATTAAAAAGGTATACCACAAGGGTTCTGTCCTTGGGTCAGATTCTCGTCTTTTATGTTGCCTGAAGGTTACTGCCATTCGGGCTAACTTATCACACTGTTTGTTACAGCCCGGTGTAGTAAATTTGTCAAATAGTACCCGGGTTGTTCTTTGCACGGATATAAATAATTGCATATTATTTTGGGAGTTTGGTAGCTCTTTGTTCCTTGGTGGTAGAGATACAGGTATTATTTTCTGAAGGAACAGTGTGTGATTTCATAACTCTCATTAAATAATATTACAGTGCAAATGTCCCAGTGTAGTGAGATAAGAAATAGCATGATACACCGTATAAAGAGACAAATCTTCCATTAAAAGAAAATCTTTCTTATAAACTGAAGTGCCCTGACGAAAATAGTCTTAAAGTTAAAGACACCTGCTCTTCATATAATTTATTAATATTAACGGGAATATACGTTTAAAATCTTCTCTTAGTCTAATATCATAAAAAATAAAGAAGTAATACTATTTAATCACCCACAGCTTAATAGTGCCTTAGTTGTTTACTGCCATTGCACTAATTGCTCTGTACTAATGTGTTTTTGTGTGATTTCCAGTAGTGCTAAAAGAACTGAGATCCATAACCAATTAAATATAGTGTTTTTATGTTAAAAATATATCTGCTGTAGACTAGCAAATGAACAGTGGTATTCTTTTAAAAACAAGAGAGACTTGGCAGTTGCAAAGCTGCAGAGTAATAGGTATTTTTCATTGCATCTTTTCCACAGTGACAGTGGAGTAATCTTTGTGAATAAGCAAACTGCAGAAAGCTGAGCATTTCATATTATATTACGGGCCAGAATCTCCTCTCATACAGTTATAAATCAGGTATAACTTTATTAAAGACGGAGGATTTACACCCACCCAAAAGAGGTGGACTCAGGCCTTTTGTTTCTGCAAATGGCTCTTCTTTTTTTTTCCAGAAATGTAACTTTCAAAACCTGAAATGCAGATCCATCCCACACAAGCTCCCGAGCGTAAATATTTCGGCATAAATATTCGCCACATGGCAAACCACGCTCAGGGCCAGCCGGGCAGGAAGTGGTTCGGGTCCCTGGCTGTATCAGAGGGAGAAATGATGTTCAGGGGCTTGTAGGAGAGGAAGCAACACCGTTTATATACTGTAGTGTACCCTGCCAGAGGGTTAATTGGGTAACATTGTTGTTGGCTCCAGAAGGAGCTCGCTGCCTGAGACAGGGCACCGCAGCGGAGACTGCGAGGGTGAGTGAGGTGAGGGGAAATTGGACATAATAGCATTAATAATAATAATTAAAGACTAAGAGTAACAAAAGAACGCATAACTAATACACCAGTCTCGCTTTTTATTACAAAATTAATATTCATATGAATGCTATCAGAGTTATTCAGTATTAAACTGGTAAGACAAAAGCCACATTGTAATATATTATACAGTATATTACAAGATGTTTGTTTCTGTGGATTTTGACCAGCTGAAAACAAATGAACAGCACTACCAAACAGTCTGTTTCCAGGTCTTCAGCCCAAGGTCTTCAATCAGCCTAGGATCCCCAAACCCAGGAGCAGGAATGCTCTTCACTTTATATGGGGGGAGGTAATGAGATCAATTAGATCCTCATCCATTGAACTGTAGACAGCTGTTGGTGCATAATAATCATCATTAGAGATGGGTGAATGTGGGATACTTGATTTGCCAGACTACCCGCAGGTATTCTAAAAATGCCAGACTTAACTCTTGAGTATTTTGAGTACTTGAGGCCAACATTTTCTCTGAAGTCTCTCCTGGGACTATTGATCATAAAAGAAGAAAAAGGTACGTCTGAGAGCGAGGAGAGCTAGAAGGCTGCCAGGCTGTTTCTCAGGGTCGGAGAAAGTTGAGCGGATAAACCCTACCAGCTGCTCTGTAAACACCACCCTCTTCAGGGCCACATGGAGCCTGTGAGCCGCTAACCCCAGCCTTAGCACCTGGCCTGGTTTCAAACCTCAGCAGCCTGTTCTCTCTTCATGATAGTTTCATGGTAGGAATTGCACCCTTTTCTAGGTTTGGGTGGATTCTCTCTCTGCCCAGCCCACAGCTCAAATGGTACCTATTATCAAGGATCCCCCCATTCTGGCTGTGTCCCAACACACCAGTTTGTGTGTTATGAAGTTAGTCTGATTTTGACATTGCTTTTTGGAGGAGGGTAATGTAGCCTTACCACTATTGCAGTTGGAGCCTTTAAACCACCAATAGGATTCATGAGCACCACTAACAAAGTGTCCAGAGTATGCAGTCACTGCATTGTTTGTGGTTAATAATTTCAGACTTCTCTTTGAATCCTCAAACACTACAAGCATTTATTTAGATTTATATGTTAAAAACATTATAAACCCCTCCTAACTGGTGCTGTTATTCACATACATCGTTGCAGCTCCATACATTCTGCACTTTTAACCTCTATAATAATTCTTCTAATTGAGTCCTTTTTTGAGGCAGCGTGTGCTGCCACTCTGGTAAATATGATATGTAGTGCTGCTGTTTAGTTTTGATTTTGGTAGTGTAAGTAAAGAGAGGGTATAGACATGAGCAACAGATTTAGCCCTGATTTCAAAAATAATATTTAGGTATCCTGCAAGTTGGTGTGAGGATTGATTTGTTAATGTTTGTGCAACACTCTGGATATATAAAGTGCTGTATAAGTGTTTTGTAGTATTAAGTCCCCATGCATCACTTATGCATGCTCAGTATCTGTGCAGGCTGTGGGTTTTGCTCTTATGGACTAGTTGAGCTTAGAAAGGAAGAAAAGGAAACAGATATTATGGTTCCAGCAACTGGCGAAATGAAGCAACTGGCAAAATGTGCTTTATTTCTCCTGCACACAGATAATATTTGGGTAGATGGTCACACAGTACCAGTGTGCAAATATTTATCTGTTTGCAAAGAGAATCTCAGCCTTTATTGCCCACTGCTGCAAACCATTATTCTCGTAAACACCATTGGATTTCTCATATGCATAAAGACTATTTTTAAGACTAAGGGTCTGTGGAAAACGAATCTAACATATCTTTTTAGATTAAATTCACTGTACTGGTTTTATGGCCTAGCACGTTTTTGGTAGATCAACTAGTTGATTGCACTTGAAGATTCATCTGCAATAGTGGTCTAGTGTGTGCAAGAACAAATTAAGCTTATGCACTTAAAACACACTGAATACCCGAGGCACTGGCTAGATAGCAGGTAATAGGAATCTCTTAGTTCTCTTTGATGGTTGCACTGTCATCATCAGTTTGGTTGTAGCAGCTGCTCCTTTCTTGCCGGTTGGTTTTATTTCCTGTTCTCAAATAATCTCTCTCATTCAGAGGAAGGCAAAGACAGCCACCTTCTTGAAAGCTGGTAAAATGGGATAAATGAAAGTGATGAAAGAAGACATCAAGCCAGATGTTCTCTCTGTCCAGCGTGGCTGAACTAGGGTTCAGATGCTACCGGGGAGATTTCACCATACTTTTCATTAGAGATATATCAGTAATGAAGTATCATGAGATGGAATATCAGTATCACCTGGGGAAGAGCCAGCAATGACAATGTGTTTTGGGCTGTGGAATTTCAATGCGTTCATTGAATCAGAAGACATTTTACCTCTGTGGTTCTGGGTTATCCAGGCTGTTCTCAGCCTCGGTAGTGGAAGGCAGTGTGGAAGCCCTAGCATTCCTGAGACTGCCTGAGAGGGGCTTTGTGTATCGTGTGAGCAGTGAACATACACACAAATATGTGCAGTTTCTTTCTAGTTTTGAGTTTTAACTAATGCCTAGTTCTTAAAAGTAATCATATTGTGCTTGTGGAGATGGAAAGAGGAAAAGCTACATGAGAGAGCCAGCAGGGGAATGTAAGATCCTTATGTTTTCTTGACTTGTCTCCTGCTGTTGTCTTCCAAACAGAATTTACTTCCTTCACCTTTTTGGATTTCTTCTCACTGGATACCTTGTTGTAACCCTGACTGAATGTATCTGACAGGTGGTCCCAATATCATTTAGCAGTTATGCCTTGTAAGAATGTATAGGAAGAACAGTGATGCGTGGTCAGCTCAAACACTGCCATGTTTCCCCTCCCCATCTATACTAAGAGTTTTAACATCATGTTTAGGTTGCAACAGTCAGCAATTAGTATGAACCAAGCCAACATTATGGTTATAACTGGTTACAGGTTACAATTACAAAGCTTACCACTGTGAGGAAAATTAATTGGCAATATTTTCTTAAGATTTTTGCCAACAACAAGAATTGAAAGAGCAAAAGTTCTTTTATGTCCTTCCCCCATCCCTCCAGCTCTTCCCAGATAATTCCAGTCATTCATCTCTCCAACTCAGAAGCATTTTAAATTAAGCTAAAGGGGGAGGTGATCATCACCAAGTAATTATAATTATAATCGGAAGCAAAACTTGAAATGCAGTCTCCCAAAATGATGCAGTTATTCCTGGGTGTCAAAGCAAATCTCCCTCTTCTCCATGTCCAATGTGTCTCCAAATGGAGGGCACCTGGAGTGTGACCCTAAGTACAGCAGTGTATTGTAGTAGTCTGCTGGTATCAGAAATGCAGCAGGATGGAAGCAGTTGGGATCTCCCAGTGTCTAGATCAATTAAGATTAATAGATTAATACCACATGTGTCCTGATATCATCAATTGTGATTGAAACTGGTATATTTTGTGGCCCATACTCTCTGATTTTCTAATGGGCAAAAAGAACCCACCTTGTGGCTTAGTTAAGCTTCTCTCAGTTAGTATTTCAGTTTTTGAACATACTCTGTTCTAAAGTAAAGCAGCACTCATAAAACACAAGATTAAAAAGCACAGTGTTAAGTCAGAGCTTCAAACAGTACTACTGTCCTGAACAAAGCATCTAGAATTTTGTCTGTAATTTATGTGCCTGTACAAACATTGCAAGGATGTGAAGTGTTCCATTGCACATAGATACTCTCCATCACAGCCCTTTCCAGCAATAGAGGCAGAAGCCTTTTTTAGTACTATTGACCATATAAATGCAGTGTTGAGACAGATGATGTTTATAATCCTCACAGTCTCTAGTCTGGAGCCTTCCCTTATTTTCTTGCAAGTAGCCTGTCTAGCACAGCTACCTCATACACCTGGTTTTTTTTTAATATCATGACTAATGACTGTGGGGATGCAGCAGTAGAGAGTATAGTGCTTTGTGTTTCTATTACCAAAAGTATCTTTGAACACAATCATGTTGCTTCCTTTGTTGATCTGGAACTTGGAAGAAGTTAGATTGTTATCATTCATCTTATAAATGTTTTGTTTTACTTGTGGGTACTCATTTGACTGTCCTCACTGCTCCTGAAATTTCACACAGGTTGCACCAGGTAAAGCCTCTTAAGGATGTATCTGGAACAACTTCATCTAGGCTTTCTTCCTGCATGTAAAATAGATTTCTTTGCAGCACTCTGGTCAGAAGAAAGATGCCATCTAACCATGACCATTTCTACACTGCAACTTGCTGAGTCCAAATTCTGTGTGCTGTAGTCTAAAGCAAGGGACGATTTTTTTTTACCATAGCTGTGACTCAGATTGAACACCCATCCATTATCTTCTCAAAAAGTGATGGCTCATTTTTCAAAGTACTGATTGGCAAAAATTTTGTGGATGGCTGTTTTTGATGAGTATTGTTTTTGTCGATGGGTTATTTGCTGTGCTCTTCAAGTGCTCCCCAGACTTTGACTCCTGATGTTGTCCAGGCAATTGAGCTGGTATACCATAGCCTGGTTAACTAGTCTCATGGGAGACTGTTTGCCTGCTCTCTCACCTAAATTGGTGTTAGTGTAGTGTGTGGAGTAGAAAGACTGCCTTCAGTTAAGGCAGTACGTTCCAGACCAGGGATTTTACTTTTTTGTTTGTTTGTTTGTTTTACATAGTTTCTTTATTTCAAAACTGCTGTTGCTGGGTGACTGCTGGCATTCTGCTGGATAACTTTAGAAAGCCATAGCCTGGCTGAACACATCATGTCAAAACTCTAAACTTTAGAGGTAGAATTGCATCCGGTGCCTGTTGTTGGCTCTTGTTCTGTCAAGGCTAGAAAAATGCTAACTGATTTGATAAGCAGTTAAAACACCCTCCAAAACAGGAGCATGAAATGGGCAGATTTGTACTCGGTGAGAGCTCTGTAATGGCAGAAGTGTGCGTGATCACATATTCCTGACCTCTACCAATGGGCTATTGGCCCGGCTGCTACTCCAAGTTTTCTCTGTCATCAGCTGTGCTGCCAGGGTCTGCTCTGGCCAACTCTTCTAAGCCATGGCCAGCTTGCTGGGAGCAGAGACCACTGGGCTCCTCAGTGCAGATTTCAAGCAGAATGGCAACTGGCGCAAAGCTCTCGCTTTGGCACCCTTCAGCCATCCAGGTTCTGTTCTTTATCCCTCTTTTCCCAGTTTTTCTCTTGCCTTGCCAAAGAAATGTGGCACTAGCAGAATCTTCCATTCTGGGCAATTATCTGAGGTATTCTTTGCCAGAAGACCCAGAAATAGGGTTTTTCCTCAAATTAGTTCCAGAAAAGAATCAGAGGAAAGGGAGACAAGAAGATAGATTTGTTAGCTTTGGTGCTGGCACTCTTAGGGCCATGTTTGCTGGCTCATTTTGTTCACCTTGTGCAATTTCAGGGCAGTCCAACAAAGAATTAATTTCTCTTGGGACTGAAATCCCTATTGTATTAACCTAAATGGCTTGCTTCTCTCTGGAGAAGCCAAAAAATGCTAGCAGTAGCTGCTTGCAACAGGTTTTTCCAAAAGCAAACTGGACATGAAGATGGACTTTGGACATACCTTTTTTTTTTTTCTGAAAGTTTCTTCAGTGAACAAAGGAAATTGAGAGCTTTTTGCTTTTGGAATAATTCCCTGTTTAACTGGGTGAAAAATCCAATTTGATCTGAGATCCCCTCACAGCCCCCTCAAGTGACCTCCCAGAACTGAGGATTTTCTTGCTTATAAAATTGGAAGAGCTCATAGCAGGCACTGTGAATTTTTCCAGAGTTCCTTTGGAAGACCAGAATTTGTAGTTAAACATACATTTCATGTGCTAAATGCACAGTCAACTGCGAAAAGAGAAAAATGTACCTCCTTAGTATCTTTGGATTGTCTTAAAGAAAGCAATGGACTGACCATTTTTCTCGTTCTCAATTTTGGTTGAAAACCCTGAGCATTTAGTGTCCCTGGCTCCAGCTGTGGATGAGCACTGCGGGTTCTCCCAGAAGGCTGTGGAGCTCTCAGCTCCCCGATTTGACCCTGCAGTAGCTGCTTGAATTCTGCTCTGCTGAAAGGGAGCACAATCCTATTAAACATTCTGCACAGGAACGGGGGGCTGGGGGTGTGGGGTGTCCCTTTAAAAGCGCTGGGTTAGTAGCAGCACAATTAGACTTTACTGTCTGTAGTTCCTACTATACCTCTGAAGCACTTGTATGGAATGGATGCTTCAAATTAAGTATGACCTGGTTGTCCAATCCCAATTACCTAAAGAATCCCTCAATTTGCTTAACAATTCCCTCACAGCTATTATGGCTCTGACTGATTGTCCCCAGGACTCTCTTAGGCTTACAGCTAATGTAATTGATTCTTCAGTAGTAGCCTGAAGGGCCATTTGGCTTCAACCATGGTCGGGAGATTTTTTTATTTTTTTTTTGTAACCTAAGAGAATGGTTATTTTTTTATAATCATTCTGGTTTTGGAGGGTGAGGGTGGAGGGAATCATCTGGTCACAGCTTGGAACAACAGCCCCTGCCAGATGGGGAAGTATTTTCCTTGGGCTCTCAGTTAAATTGGCTGTGGATAGAAGATCTATGTGTAGACTTCAAACCCAGATTTGGATGGGTATTTCTGGAAAAAACCTGTAGTGAAGACTTCATTCTGACAGTTTCCTCTCTTTCTTCCTCTTAGTCAAAATGGTAAAAATGTTTGGAGTTATTTTTCCTGTATCTGAATGAATATCAGTCATGATAGAGGCACTGTTTTGGTTGTGACAGAGCTCTCAATCCTCAAATGGTCTCATTCCAAAGGACCGTGTACAAGAGTGGGATTATTAACTCATGGAAGAGGTCTTTGACACTGTAAGTTAGATTGTCTTTCTATCATCAAGGACTAGATTATAGAATTCTGTAGACTTGTGTTGGCAAATCTACATTAGTGAGGGTGCTCACCTCATCTTGTTCTATTGTGGTGGGATCTTACATTCTGAGTTGTGTTGTAGCTTTTTGTTGGACACTATTACATTTCCCTTGGAAAAAATGGAGAGCAAGCATAAAATTCTATCAAAATCATTTCCAGAACCGTCACACCCTTTCTTTTTTCCCCCCAAACCCCCCAAAACTGTAGCTAGAACATCCAGTAGAAGTGGCAGATCAGTTTAAAACAGATAAAAGGAAATAATTCCTGACACAGTGAGTAGTGAACTTCTGGAACTTGCTGCCAAGGGAATTAGTAGAGGCAGACAGCATCAGCAGGCTCAGGAAGGGATTAGACAGATTCATGGAAAACAGTTCAATAAACAGATAATAATAAACAGGTCAATAAACATCTAAAAAAATGCCATAGCTTTGAGTCATGAAGGGCACTAACTTCCTACGTATCTAGAACCTTAGAATTAAGGTGCTTAGACTTGTAGAGAATGATAAAGAGATTCTTGGAATTTCTTTTTCAAAGACATAACTGGTATTTCTCAGCTTCTCAGTTCCTGCTGGCCAGGGTGATGAAAAAAGTTCATGGGTTTACCTTACTGAGGTAAACTACTACCTCCTCCCCTTTTCACATCTTTCTATTCCTGTGGAAAGAGGTATGCACTTTATTGGGGAAACAGGAGAGAGCAGCTATTTGGTTAGGTATGAGAGGGAGGGAGGAAGAGAAAGGGAACTGATATCTGTGTGAACACAATGGTGAGTTGCTTTTCTATATAAAATCTATAGGGAAGGGAATGACTCTTTTAATAGGTATTCTTAGAGGAATGGTTCACTAAGAATGTTACTTCAGTCTCTACACTAAGAATTGTTGAATCTCTACAGCTCTGGCAGTCTGTGAGAATGCAGGATTCTCCAAAATGTCTTCAAAGTCCAGAACTGTACCTAAAATGCACCTTTTACCAAGACAGGCAATGGAGGACACTACTGCAGTATTAGTGCTCAGAGATGGGAAAATCTCTCTATATTCCTCACCCTACCCCCACCAAAAAAAAAAAAAAAGAAAAGAAAAGAAAAGAAAAAAGCTGGACAGAATATATGTTGTCTATATTGCTTAATGCATTTTAAAAAGATGTCAACATTAATTACTAGAATGATGCACTTGCCAACAGAATAATGCACAAAATGCACAGTATTTCCCAACTCGCTTCCATGTGCAGTCCATTAATTAATGTCTTTACAAAATGAACCTTGTAAGTAACAATTTAGTCTTGATTCCTGTAAAATATGATTTTGAAGACAGTGCTCATGATGCAGCAGTTGCAGCAGTGCAGATGCCAGCTGCCCTTTGGTGAAATAGAATAATTTGGATTATGGAATGCTATTTTTCCTGCACAAGGTAAGGGAATATGGTCTAAAAGTTGGCTTATCTGTGTTGCTTCTCACAGAAAAGGCATAGGGATCTTGAAAGGACTTAATTTTCTTTAAAAATGGGTGTCTAATTTAGGTAGATGAGATACTGGAACAGCTACAAATACGTGAGAGAGATCGTGTCCTAAAAAATGCCTAGAATAAAACTAGAAAGTGCAAGTTATATGATGTGCCAGACCATATTCTGCCATTTTCTGGCAGAGAAATGGCTCCAACCAATACTAGCAGTGTTTGTGTACAAGTTACATTTTCCTTATCTGTTGGTCTGTACCTGCAAATTGACTCTGCATCTGCTTGAAATTTCAACAGTATTGAACAAACTTGCATGTTTCCTGCTTGAAAATTCACTTTGATTCTCTCTTTAGTTGTTGAAACTTACTTGTTGCAATTAGTGGTTTATAAGGTACCAATGACCACCAATTCTCTGCCTTACAGAAACATTAAATATGATAGAGAAATAAACCCCATGGCCTTTCTGGTTAGTGACATCTCTCACAAGCAGTGCTGATATTTTGCAGTCTTAATTTAAGAAGGTATTTCAGCCCATGCTTATGTTTGATTAAATTTCATAAATTTTGTGCAAAGCTATGGTGTGGAAATCAGTGAACAACCACTGAGGATACAGTAGCAACATTAGTGTGGCCACTGTGTGCATTCTGCTTGGTTATTCCAAAAACTTTTCATGTAAATGCTTATTCAACTGTCTTCCTTCCTGTGTAGGAGATCTTCCGAGTGAATTGATACCTCTTGATCTATGGAAAAGCCTCTTAGGTATCCCAAAGGTGTATGATCCCCAGGAGGGAAAATGTTGTTCAGGAAATATAGCAGCTGTCAAGTGATTGCCATAGCAGATCATATAAGTAAAAGGCTGGATGATAATGTTGAAAGGAGATGATAAATAGGGATTGTCATGGGAACTTTTTTTGGGAAACCATGTACTTATTTTTTGATTGTGATCGTTGCAGTTGCTTCATGAAATTAATAATTAACATAAAGGAAAAATGCAGACGTTTTGTTTACAAACATTTCTGCTGAGGTGATTTTTTTTGTTGTTATTTCTGGTGTAAACTTCTGGATCTAAGCTTCCCACATAGTTTTCCTTCATTCAGGGAACATGCAAACCTGACTGCAGACCGAGTTATAAAATAAACACGGGTTACGTTCACTTTGCACATATGTTACTCCGCATTATTATATAGTTTGTGATTTCAGTAAACATGGCCACAGCTGAACAAAAGTATTTAGTACTTTTACTGTGTCAAGTCTGGAAATCTTAAAATTAGCCAGAGCAGGGTTTCACTGTCATATGTGGATTCTTGCTTTGAACCAGTGCACTGTCTGTGCAGAGAAAAGATTCTGTTGAGTGTGTCCCCTCCTGTGTGCACAGAGCATCGTACCTGCTCCCTGCCCTGCATCCTTACCTGCAACACAAACATACATCAATCTGAACCCAATACTTGCTTGCTGTACACAGCAAATCAAAGCTAAAGATTTTTCAATACAGGTTTTAGTCTCTAAAAAAAAAATGAGGGAAATAATTATGGTTAGGAGTAATTCCAGTGCATTGTTGTTTTGTTACTGTTTCTTCTCTGCATCCTCTGATCGACTCCTTTCTGCTGTACTGATGTGTCCCAAAGTGCACTGGGTTGATGGTGGCAGTGCCACCAGTGGAAGAACATTCCACTGTCAGTGAAATTATGCATGAAGAAGTGGAAGCTCCAAGGGATATCTTTTCCATTTGAATTTTTAGGTTTATTTTCATTCACGAAACCTTATATAGCCAGTCACTTATGTGTAAGGCAGGACTCCCTGTTCTCCCTGTATTCCAGCTTCATGCTCCATTGCTACTCAGTAGTACTAGAGTGATATTTTTGAGCAGGAAAAACAAGGGTGAAAACCTTACCAATCTGTTACACTAAGAAAGAGAAACCCTAGAACAGTGTGTTTCTGTAGTTAAATGGTGTGTAGCTTATAGTGAAATTACATGGGGGTGAATTTTTTTCTTTAAAACGTTTTGTGAGTAATACTTTACAGTACAATGTTGTTTGTTTTTAATTCAGATTGTTTTCAGTTATTGAAGGTAATTTTGCAGGGGAAAAAATGCTTAACTGTAAATGCCCACCTTGATTTTTGTGTTCTGTGTTAAAGACTGGAAGGAAAGATAAAGGATATGGGTAAATGAAATATTTTCCTGTATATGTGGTCATCATTTGCAACAATAAGGTTCACATCTCTGTGGATTCAAGTTCCACCCTTGGTTCCATATATGGATATAAGTGTTTGTCACTGATTCAGCATGAGTTAGAACAAAAATTCATGAAGATTACTGGAATGATTTGTCACAAAGTTGGTTTTGGATTGGATCCACTAATTATATTTTTTTTAAAATTTGCATATCCCGCTGCTTTAAGTCTTGATATCTCTGCATATCGTGGAGCTTAGTTGCTCTGTGATTTTTTTATAAATTTTTGCCAGCCCATATCCTGTTGCATGTTCAGTGGGACTTCCATGGCAAATAGTCCCTAGGGAAAAGTCTTGCAGCTTTCCATGAGAAATTTAACACAGGTGTTTTAATGAAAATCTGGTGAAACAAGTTGCAGTTTGAAATATCTGATTTTCTTAACCCTGGCAAAAGACCACAAAACCTAGCAATAAATACTGATCCCACACCCAGATCACCAACTGTCAGCTGTTGTATCTGTCTCTGCAGTAGTTCCTGCCTCCCAGCACGTGAGAAGCAGTGTATTAGTTTAGCCCTAATGAAACCAGTGAAATATGTCTTTCACTGAAAGCTGTACTGAGTTTACATCACATTTGCCAAGAGCATGTACACTAAAAATTACTGTGAATCAGTTAACTTGTGCTAACATGTTTCTCTGTGATAAGTTGTTGTGAACCAATTTTCTGATCTTCTGAATCTGTGAACACTATGCTGAATTTAACTTGACTTTAGATGGTTATATTTGAGTTGAGGGAATTCAGTCTCTTGCTGTTTGTTATTAGCTATAGGAGCTTGAATGAGATCAGAGCTCCACTGTGATAGCAGTAGTGCAGCCAGAGGCTTGGGGTGTTATTTCAGTAACTTTATCATTCTGATTTAATGAATTGAGCTAAAATTAAAAACAAACAAACAAAACAACCCCAAACCAACCAAACAACAACAACAAAAACAAACAAACAAACAAACAAAAAAAACAAGCAAAAAAACCCACAAAAAGTTGAGACTGACTACAGTGCTAGTATGGAAATTGTGTTGAGCAGGTTTTTAGACATAAAAGTGGGAGTGAATGCAGACAATCTTACAGGACAAAGTGTCCAGAGGACAAAGCTGGTCCCATTCCCTCCATTACTGCATTTTTTTTTCAAAAGAAGTTGTCTGTTCCAGAGGGATTTCATGATATCGTTTCATTTCCACTTAAGTCAGGTATTTGAAAACAATCACATTAAAATACATTTTCCTCATTTCTCTTTTTCTCTCTTTGTTATATTTGTCACAAGTTTTGCAAGAGACCTGAAAGTAATTTGTGCTTCGGTGACACTCGTGAGAATTTTTAAAAAATGTTGAATCAAAACTAGTGTTGTAAAAGGAAGCAGGAAAACTTGGGTACTTTGGGACATATCTGACTCTTTTTTTTTCCTTTGCTTTTTTCATAGTTGGTTAAGAAATTTACTTGTTTAAGAAACAAAGTTGTATAATAAACATATTAGTAATGTTGGAAGTAAATCATGTTTTCCTAATACATTAGTGGAATTATTCAAGATCAGTTGACTCTTCTGTAAATATGCCCTTAAGGTCAGGAGGACCTTTGGTTCCACTGCTGCACAAATACCATTTGCATAAGTTCAAATTGTCCAGGTCCAGATTTCAAACACAACCAACTTTTTAGCAGCATTTCAGACTTTATAGTGGCATGAGATTGGTAATGATATTTGGGCTGTTGTTTTCTGCACTTGTTTCAATTTCTTAGGTCTGTTCATATTTTCTTTGAAAGATACAAATGAGCAGGATTAAATCTGCCTTCTGTACTTTGTGGGATAGTAGAGAGAGCCACTTTCTTCCAGCCTCTTGATCAGAAGGCATGAGAGGTTAACTTTATCAACACAGGGGATTTAGAAATAGATGACTTTATTTTATTTATCTATTTATTTATTTATTTATTTTTAAATATAAAAACTGCTGTATTTTTAATGAAATGCAGAAAATTTTTCTTCATGCAAAAAAGTTTGGCTCTCAAGTGGAGTCCACCTTTGCTTTATTATGTTTAGTACTGGGAAAAAAAAAATCTAAAGTTATTTTTGTGACTACAGAAGGGCTTATTCCTGAACAGCAGCAGGAGATGCTTTTCTCCCAGTTGGACAATGTGCTGGTCAGTCAGTGGTGGTTCATCCTGGCAATGAGGAGGATTCTCCTCCTCGACCAGGAGAACAGGGGCCAAGGATCTGCAGAGCTCCCTGCAGTGTCCTGTGCTGCTTCCTGCCTCGGCACAAGGCACCGGTCAACACTCCTACAGTGGTGATTCACTTTGAGTTGCCCATTTAGTAAGGCTTCAGTTCCTCCATAAATCAAGCCAGACACTATCATTTTTGAGAAATCTAACAATAACAGCCTACCAGATTCCTGAGAATAATAGCAGTGACCAACTGTGCAGGTCAGAGTGTGCATTTGTGAGGACTTCGCTCTCCTTTGAGAATTTCAGACAGAAGCTTCTATTAAAGTGCAAAGTATTGTTATTATCTTTGTCCTTTATTTAAATAGTACATGATAATCATCTCTGTGAACTCTTAACTATTCATAAAGGTGGCTGTCAGTTAGAGGTCTGAACCAGTACTCCAGATCCAAATACTTAAAATGATAGATCATATTGTAACCTTCTGAGAATTATTCATAACCTTTGTATAGGAGGAGCTTCCTTTTAAGAGACCGGCTTTGCAGGTGATTAGTAAGTGGGGGATTTAATTGTTCTGTTAGGGTAATGGTGGAGAAATTTTGCCAACTTAAAGTCGTTTTTGGAGATTTACCTGAAGGAAGAGTGAGAGGCAGGGAAGGTGAAGGCAATGAGTTCAATTAATTTTCATCCTGCCTCATGTAGCATCATCTGATTTTATGCCACAGGGAGTCCCTACAACTACCTCCAGGTTACAGCTTCAGGTATCTGTGTGCCCTTACTCCTCCCCCCAAAAAAAGGTTGAAGTATATGAAATTAAAGTCAACTTTAGAGACTCTAAACCATGAAGGTTCTGAGAACTGAGAACTTCATACATGTATTTTATGACTCAGTACTCAGAACAATTACCTAATTAGCATAAAAATTTAGGTTGGAGCCTTCAGGTTGAGTGTAATGAAATGGACACTTTAAAACATGAATTTCCAGTCTCCAGGGACTTCCCCAATATATGTTTTAAAATGTCCATTCCAAGCCACTTTTTCTTCTCTTTGCCTTTAACCAGAATTTACTGCATCTAAAAGAACCCAAAACCAAACATGCCTTTCTGACTGAAAATGTAATCAGAAGTATCATACGCTCACAGTCCTTGTGAGAGGTGTCCATCCTTGTTGCTGGTCAGCCCTGAGCTCAAAGCCCTGAGCTCCTTGTGGCACAGCAGTCGGGGGAGGAAATCCCAAACACCAACGGGCTCGGGAGGAACAGGCAGAGTGGAGACCAGAGAGATGGGCAGCACCCTCCCTTCCATGAGAATATCAGTCAGGACTGTGGGGTCTTTGATCATTTTTCCAAGGCTTTGCCATCTCGCACGTGGCCCCATCCCCTTTGGAGCTCAGCAGGCCTTGCCAGTACAGGAGAGAGCAGCCTGTGCTTCCATGCACTGATGGGCTTGAGTCCTTCCTGGAGAATTTCATTCATGCTGATTGAGGGAGATGCTGTACTCTTTAGTTTATTTTACCTTCCTGGTATGCAGAGTATTCTTTGTTAATCTTCCTTATTTGTTTAAATGTTAATTGGTCCTTGTTAATTTGGTTTTCTGTGCTGAAAGCCAAGGTCAACAACGAGTCCTTCCATGTTAGCTCTTAGTGTGATTACAAGGTAGTGCCATGCATCTTGGAAAAAAGTAGCAAGAAGCCTTCCCCCTGTTTTTAATGTAACCTTTGTGTTAGGTAGAGGTTTGGAGGTTGACAGAGAGAGAGAAAATGTGTGTTCAACGCAGACTGAAGGGGTCTTATTGATTGAAAGGGACTGCTAAATTAAAAGACAGTTGTTTTGAAAGCAAAATATCACTTGACCCCGAAGAGACAGGCAATTGTGGCCCTGGGGTTAGGTATAACAGCAGCGCTGGGTTTGCTATGGGAATGTTCACAGCAGGCCTGAAAAACAGATTTATTTTTTTTCTTTCACTTTGCTGTTTTTATTTGCAACTTTCAAACTGCTGTTTTCCTTGCTCTAAGAGCAATTTCTTCTGAGAACACCCTTCTTTTTTTGGTTGGAATGGCCATTTTATGAGATAAAAGTAAGAATTTTTGTCTAAAACAGATTCTGTTCCATGGGGCAAAACAAACAGAGCTATCATAACACTTTAAATAGTAATCAAATATGTTTTTCTGTTTGCATTCAAAAGGGTGGAAAGGTAACTTGACAAGATGAAAGAAGGAACCAGATTTGTGTACCCCCCCCTTCCCCAGTAACAGGTACAGAGTTTTAGAAAAGACTTCAAGGCAAAAAGAAAAAAGCATAGAATATACTGTTATGGTGTTATTTTTGTCTTTCATTTTTATGACAACTTATTTGTACTTAAAGGAATCTTTCCAAAGAGTTAAGAAGCATCATTAAATAAAGACTGTGAAATGTGCAATATGGCTTATTTATTTAAATGTTAATTGGTCCAACGAACACTTCTAATTAGCTCTATATTTGCTTAGCAAAAAGTTTTACAAATTCCAATTGTGAAAAGCAGCTATTTTGAGCTGGTAAGCATGTTGCAGAATCAGCTATGATTTTTCTATAGTTCTCAGCCCTTGAAGGCACAATTTAATTTTTCATGTATGCATACTAGCAACGGTAAACACTTGCGAGTGTAAAGAACCTTCTTTAATTAGCTGCACAACAATTAAAGGATTCACAAACTAAATTGAACCCTGTCTCTGTGCTTACTAGCTGAATTCTACCACCTGTCACAACAGCACTTTGTTCAATCTGTTATGCAAAATCATTATAGCAATATAGCTGAGGAAAAAAAAAGAGAAAACAGCAATTATTTCTTACTTTTCTCTTGAATGGGTTATTTTGGGTTATACTGATGTCAGGTTCATTGAAGCTAACCTTTTGAAATCTGTAACAGCATAATACTTATATGGCAGGCTTAGAATAGCTAGAAGAATATTTGTTTTACCCTTTTAAGAGCAAGTGAGGCACATCCTGAAAGTACAGTACTTTCTCTGATCATTTGGAGGATAAAAACCCCACCAAAACTGTGCTAACTCCTGCAGCAGCCTGTTATTCCTCTTTGTCAGACTAAAAAAATGACCACCATTTAATAGTACAACCTATTCTTTTATTATTAAAGCTCATAAGCCAATATGAAAACTAGTTTTAAAGCCCCTGGTTTTCTAGAGAAGGAAGAGGTGCACTTTTAGCTTACCTGTTCTGGCTTCTGACATTTGCGATTATTCTTCAGCTCTTGAAATATAACAAGACATAAATATAAAACTTGAAAATACTGTGCTAACTTTATTTTTCCTTCAAGTAGCAGTGGCTGAAAAAGAAGACGTTTGTATCTTTACAGAAGAGCCTCACCTCTCATTTGGATTGCACCCCTTCTCCCAAGGCAGCCCAAAGGTTCAGGTGTGCAAACACAAGGGGAGTCCTGAATTTGACCCCAGTTGTAGGAGTCAGGCTCCAACTGCTTCTGCAGACCTGGCTTGGGGCATACGAAGCTTCAGGCATCATTTAACCCACTCTGCTTCCTGGCAGGGCAGAAACCCAGTTACCCCCCTCTTCACTAGTCTTCCCATTGATTTTGTGTTGAGCAGAACTGGAGGGCATGAGTGGAAGGTGGAAACTCGTTTGCAGCAGTGTGAAAGACCAGCTGAGGGAGGAGGTCTGGCTGCTGGGGAGAACGTGGGCATGGGGCAAGAAGGATGAGGGCCCACAGCAGTGCCTTGGGTTACCTGCCCAGCTGCTCCTTCCTCCAGCTTTTTGCAGGGAGTGATGAGCTGCACCTCAGTGCTCTGACACGGCCTTCTGGTGCTGCTTAAAACTCCCAGTGAAACCAGTAGCGGGTTTTTGCTGTGTAAGGAGTATGAGGCTGCATTTCGAGAGGAAGACCTGTTTACATTTCTCTATTCTGCTGTGACAGCTGACAGGAATGTGCCCAGTGCTGCCAGCTTTCATGCAGGAGAGGCACAGGTACGTTTTGTGCGTATGCTCACCAGAGCTGAGGAGCTGAAAGTGAAGCTGCCTGCTGACAGTTTCCTGAAATCATATCAATAACATATTGTTAGCTCTTGTGATTGAAGCTAAAAGAGTCTGCTGTTGGATAAAGGATACGTGCTACGGGCATTTCATAAGCTAGGGATATAAATGAATAACTCTGCTCATTCACAGTACTTACGTTTTTTACAGTATAATTTTTATACCATTGTCATTTTACAATATTTTTGGAAAATCCAGAAAGAGAAAAAAGAAGTTGTTTAAAACCACAGTGAGCGTGGTTTTTTCCTAAAAGAGTCACTAGGAAAATAAAAGTCAACAACCAAAAAATTGAGGAAATACTTCTTTTTTTGTGACTTTAAAAAAAAAAAAAAGAAAAAAGAAAAGGAAACTGCAGGGAAGCCTGATACTTTGATTAAGCATTACTTAAATCCTTAGATAATTTTGCACTGAAGTATGAGAAGCCAGAATTTGCTGTATACATCTACTTCTTGGTTACTCACATCACACAGGAATAGTTGGTCTTTTCTGAAGTAGAAAACTAAGGAGATGAAAATCCTTTTAATTAGAAAGAGAGAGTTAACAATCTCTATATTCATATGAGCAGGCACAGGGTGCTGGAAATCAGAAACACGAGAGAGTTTCTGCTTGGGCAATGAAACAATATAATTCTCCGAGCAGGGGTTTGGTGTTGGAACTCAATGCCCTCAGCTTTGGGGCATTTGATGTTCAGTCCTAAATGATGAGGAACCCTCTGATGTCCTATTGCAAGTAGTGGGAGCCCACTCACTGCCTCCCATGGCCAGGTCCTTGAAACTGAACTACCAAACCTTTCCCCCTCCTTCTCCGTGGATTTTTGTTTTGTTGAAATTGCCTGGGTTCACACAGGTTTGCAGCAGCGTAAGTTAACATTGACTGAAGTTTTAGATGAGCTGGAGAAAGTGAGCGCAAACTGCTCGTTTGCACAGACTACTCTAGAAGCTTGAAATAGTTTCACTGTGAGTTCCTTATGTTTATTTGCATGTTGCATCAAAAACTCTGGCAGTAAAGGACTCCCTATTAGTCCCTGGTCCTTCTAACAACTGTAGCTGCTCCCAGCCTGCCACAGGACTGAAGCCTCCTGGGATCCTGTCAGTCACTCGAAGGAGTTTGGTCAGAGCTGTACGTGGCTGCTAAGGATATATTACAGTTAGCAGAGTCCATCTCCCACCTGACTTTGCAACAGTAATTGAACTTGCCAGGGTCTGTCATCCTGTGATTGCATTTATCAGACTTTCTTTGTCAGCTTTGTTGCCACTCTCCTATCACCACGATAGGTTGTCTCACTCAGCCAAGGGCCTGGAATGTTGCAATTAACATCAAAATTATTTAAAGGATTTTTTATCCTGCAGATAGCTTTGAAATATGTTATTGTATTTTTATGGCATTCCTCCTCCCCCCTATTTATCTATCTGCTATGTGCCTGCCAAGTTTTCAGTGCCCTTTTTATTAATGATCAAAGCTATTGTGCCCAGATAAAATAGGGGTGCTCAAACAGTAGTCGGTGCTCTGCTTGTTGGGATCCTGAAGGTCACGATGCTGTTGCACTTAAATGTATGTCTTGTTTTACCATAATCAGTGCTCACATCTCTGCTTCCTTGGATATGTGCACTAGGTAGCCATTCCCTTTCCTGTCCCCGATCCTGCAGTGCCAAGGGAGGAGGAGATGCTCTGTTCCCTTCACAGACTGTACCTCTGCATCTGTGCTCTCGCACGGCAAAGATGGGGCCCTTTTTTCTGATCACTTGTGGTAACACCATTTTTATTTCCTTGGCATAACTGCAGAACAATTACAACTGTTTTGCACCATTGTTCCGAGGAAAAGGCAGGGTTATTGTGAGGCAGAAAAACATCATTCCAACAGGTAGAGAGAATTTTAAAAGCAAGTGGGAAAATACTGGGAAATACCCCAGATCATTTAGTATAGGCATTCCTGTTTGGGGTTGTTTTCCTCCATCCAAAAGAGCAGTGTGATTAGCAGCGCTGTACATAGTTTTTTTTTTTTTTCTCTAAAATGAAATCTAAAAAAGAGTATATTTTCTGAAGATTTTCTGACCCTGGGGTCAGTCTGATTGTAGCAGCTGAAGAATCAAACTGGGGGGGACTGAGCGGTGCAGTGTCTGGTAACCACACCCTTGTAAATCTGAGCCACTTGTCTCAGTGGGAAAGCAGTTTAGGAGGTACGAAGTGGTCTTAGAGTTACCAGCTCTGCTCTTGTGTTCCTGACAGTGATCAATTAATAAAGTTAAATGACAGCAGCTGTAATATATCAGTAAGAGTACGTGCAGACCAGAACACCAAAGGATAAAAGAGATTTTGTTTTCTAGTGTTTCATTTTTCTTGAGTGATCATGAAGTACATTTTTTCTATCCCTAGTCTAATTTTGTGTTGTGTTTCCTCATCTGTCTTTTTCCTCTTAATTCTGGAAGAAGTTTCTACTTCTTGGGAGACCACAAACACAAGGAGCTTTCTTAGCAATGTTTGCTCTATTTTTGCTGCATCCACCTGCCTCCCAGCATCCCTATCTATTTCAGCTGCATCTTTTACTCCGTCTCATACCACTGAAACTGAGCCTTTCTCAACATTATCCTTTTTCTCCTGGAAATTAGTATTAAAAATAACTCATCGAGGCCACTTGTATCTAAGAGCCATTATGATCATTATGTATTTTCTTTTTGTCACCAAGTCCATGTGTTATAGGGAGAGGAAAAATAAATCAGTTGGGTTGAGGAAAGAGAGAAGACAGAAATTGAAGGTAGAAGGGTTTAAGATCCAAGAATCTCAGTTATTAAAAACCAAAATAACTATCTGTAATATTTTAACCAAAAAGTTTTATGCCGACAGGTTTGTCATGAGTTAAAAACCTCAGTCTTTTCAGCAGTCAATTATGTTTGATAAAAGAAAGCTATCTGGCATACTGGACTAAGCAATGGGAGTCAAGAGTTCTGGATGCTGTTCCTGGCTTCTTTACAGAGGATGAGCCATCTATTTAAGTCAAGATACATGGCAAGCTTTTTTCCTAGATGAGATGTGGAAATGATCCGTTAGGGATACTCATTTCTACAGTGCTGAAATTCTGAAAAACTTGGTCCTTTTCTGGCCTTTGGGAGCACTGAAATTGGGCAAGTTGCTTCTGAGTTTTTACCTGTTTCCATCTACGTTATATTAAAATGTTGATTGTTTCTGTGCCCATCAGAGAAATATTCAGAAAATGTCTAAGCCTCTTCTCTGATTGCATTGATCACAGTATGCTTTGATGATCCACGATGCTGGGGGCATTTAGAGAATACCATGTATGAGCTGGTGAAAGTAACTGCTGGGGATGTTGAATGCTGATGGGAAGGAGGAACTTAAACCTTTCCACATTTCTAGTGTGGCCCTTTATGCTTTTCATGGGGGGAACTTCTTTTTTGATGTTGGTTTCTCTTAAATATAGTGACCTTGAAGAATGGAATAATTTATTTTTTAGTTACCTCTATATTCTTTCCTTTTCTTTCTTCCCAGTTCAATATCATTGGAAATATAATAAATGCAGTTGTATTATATATGCATTTGAGAGTATGTACTGTCACATATGTTCTCTTTCATGTGCAACAGGTTATGCAAGGTTTAATATATTAATCTTTATTTTTTCTTAAAACATTTCCTTAGGCACGTAGTTTCTGTGTTGATGTCATCACAGGTAGCCCATATGCTTGGTGATGCATTGTTTTGTCTACAGTCTAACTCAATAGTATGCAATTTGGAGCAGCCTTAATTATCCTACAAACCATTTTGTGATAATGAAACCAAATACGGTGTAGACTTGGCTGACATCTCTGTGATATTATTTGGCACACTAAATATTTCTGTTTCAAATATAAATTGGTTACTGCTTTTTCAAAATATGCATTCTATTAATTAAATGTATACTTGAGACATCTTTCCCCCCACCCCGCCCCTCAAGCTGTTATAAGTATTCTCTGGTTCCTTGTTCTGTGTGCAGATAGGGTTGGATATGGACTCTGATTTAACAAAAAATAGGCTAACCTTGTGGTCTTTAAGTCCTACAACTACAGTTGAGTGTGCAGTGCCTTTCCATATAACTAGGTCTTTTGTTCCACTAGAGAAAATTACTTAATTTGTTAGAGAGCTTTTTTTTCTTTAAGGTTTAATGGTAACAGTCTTTACCTAATAGACCTGGGATTGCAGGGAGATGGTTAACGTGAATTAAAGGATCTCTGTGACACAGGACTGAAGGACAGAATTACGTTGTTGTTGTTGTTGTTGGCAATCCCACTCGTGCAATTTAATTTCTCATTTTGCATAAAGTTTAAGGAAAAGTCTAATTGGACCATATACATCTTTTTGAAACTCTCTTTATTCAGGGATGTTCTGTTTATGCATTTTCACTGGTAAGTGTGTGTCTTTGTCCCTTGAAATCCATCTATTTATTGCAGTGACACCTACTGCTGAGAGAGCTGATCCGCAACAGGATCGGTTACTGTTAAACTTGGCCAACAAGCAGTTCATGACTCAACCAGCAGATGTTTCTGTGGCTCAGGTCAAAGGGAACTTATGGACTCGGGGTTTTTTTCTTTGCTCCTAGCATTAAGTGCCAGGAAAGTCAACACTAGGTACAGACAGTTGACCTGACCAGTAGCAGGAGGAACTGAACTAGGGCCCTGAGGATCTGCAAAGACCAAAGCATTAGTCTGTTGAGCCACTGTGCTGGCTACAGTCCAGCAGTTTCAGACAACTGACTATCTGATTGCATGCCTGGATTTTAGTAATGATTTTACATACTTATTTGATGATTTGTATCCAAGCTTATGCTTCTGACAGGTGCCCTTGTGAACAAAATCTCTCTGGGCTATCACATTTGAATATTTCAGTCAATCATACTTTGATCTTTGGGACATATGTGCATTTGACATTATATTTAGTTGTGCACAAAATCTAAGTCTAAGCCTTTGTGAAATGAAAATAAAATCATCAACCCAGCATTATAGTTTTGGATTTAAATTGTTTCAAACTCTGCTTTGAGTTCTGTGGTCTTAACTCTTCTTGCTTGATCTCTTTGTAATTGGTTCAGAGGGCCTGATCCTCCTGTCCTCACCCAGCTCAAATGCTCTGCCTTGTATCTGGAACTTGCCTGTGTGAGGAATGCAGGATTAATAGGGTCAACATTATGTTTCTTTTAATATTATATAATGGGTTAGAGTATTACAGACTTCCAGCACAGTGCAGTGTCCTCAGATAAGAATAGGAGATTCAGACCCCATTTCATGCTGTAAAAATGAAAAAAATGAAACCATAAATATGCTTTGCAAAGTCTTCCAGGCATTTTATTATTTTATTTGTACTGTGTGATGGTAAAGTGGATCGTTAAAAGCTTAATTTTAAGGTTTCTTCAATCTGATGTATGCCAGTTAGATTAATTAAAGTGAATGATCAGATAGGAGCTACAGGAGATTGATCAAATTGGAGAGGGTTTAATCAGTTGTATACATTCCAAATTACATGAAAATAACAAATTTACTGTTAAAAATGCTGTTTCTAAAGTAATGGCAGCTTTAGTTTAATGAAGCATTCCCCAAATAAGACTCCAATTTGAATTTTGGTATCACTCTTATCTTACTTTTATCATCAGGAGATCACTAGGAAAAAAATAAAATAAAATAGAATGAGAATCAATGTTTATAAGCTAAAAAATAATGATCCCAGATGCAACCAGTGCCTGGAAAAAAAAAAGTCAGGATTTTTTTTTTTTTTAATCTACTGAACTTTCAGTACCAATTATTTATCTTTCTCTTCTTTGGATCTGACTTCTTAAGTATATGCAAGTGAAATAGAATAAATAAGAAGGAAAACAGATTTTGCTAAGTCACATGCAAAGTAGCAATAAATCAAACAGCTTGTCTGCATTCTTCTAATCTTTCTGTTCTAATCTGTGAGTGAGATTTATAAATGACCTCTCCTCTCCTCTCTGCTCATCTTCCTAGATTGTGATCACAAACAGTTCACAGTCCTCCACTCCATGGGTGCTACCAACCAAAGGCTGTTCTAGGGATTTATCTTCTAGTGATCAGTTATCAGCCCCAAGCGCTGTGCTAACTAGAAAGTACCCTACAGATGTAACAGGTATTTTAGAAAGCAACTGTCTTCCCAGCTCGGAGTGAAAGCAGTAGAGCCTCAGCAAACAATTTTCTGTCTGCTAATGACTTTTGAAACTTCAAAATCCCTCTGCTAACCCTTCTTTAAGACATAAAAACTGTTGTGGAATGAGTTGGCTCTGTTGTTAGTAAAGGAGTACTTTGTTTTGGAATCAATAAGCAGCTTGTTTAAATATCAGCACTACAAAGCAGCTATAGTTTTGTCAAATGCCTTCCCGGCTCCCCCCTGCGTGGTCCCACACGGCTGGGTGCTGGAAGATGGGTGTTCCTGGGAGGCTCCAGCCCCGACCCCGGGGATCCAGCTGGGACTGGAGGAGCTGCTCAGTGCAACATCACTCAGGACTTTGTGCACGCTGTGCTTGACTCGCGCTTCAACACAGCTTTTAGTTTTCACAAGGTACATATGCTTTGTAGTAACTACAACACTTAAACGTGCTGAAGTGACTAATGGTAAAAACAAATTACCAAGCTGGCCTTAATAATACAAAAATAAAAACAAATAGATAGGACACATTACCGATAGGCCAGTGTGGTTGAGGGTTTGTTTGTTTGTTGTTGCTGTTTGTTTGTTTGTTTGTTTTTTTGTTAAGGACATTGTTACACTCCAGAAACCATACATTTCCCTAATATAATTATATTGTACCCCAAGGAACAGGACACCTACATAGGCAAAAAAAAAAAAAAAAAAAGGAAAACTCCTATGAACTTGATGCAAATACCCTATTTTACATAAGTAAAATGAGAATAGAATCTGGCCTAATGTTTATTTCATTTTATCAGATTGGATAATGCCGTCCTGGTGGCATTAAATACAGCTGATCCCTTGCCTCCCCTTCCGTGCACACATGTTTTTGTTAAAATATAACTATTTACATCTATGTCTCTTAGTATTGCCTACAAATCAGTCAAAGAAGAATAGGTCATCTATCCTGCCCTACTGCTTATATATTAATCATCTGGCAAATAAACCGCTCAGTATCCTACCCACCTCAGTAATATTTGTGATGTAATTTGTTTGGATGCCCAAATGTCACCAGCGTTGATTGTAAGAGATGAAAAAAATGTACTTGCTCAGCACACCAAGCTCTGGGCTAAAATGTAAGCATGAAATCTCTGGTTTATTTTTGTAATAATGTTTACAGCTGTTTAATGACCCTGAAAGGGTTCAGTAGTCTGGTGTTCTGTATTTCTTAACAGGAGTGTATTATGCTTATAACAGCCTTAGTTCAACTGTTTCAGCTACAACAATAAGAACAATATTTAATAAAAATTCAATATATATTCTGAAGGTTCTCAGCAATACCTGTTTACGAGTTGCTAAGAACTGAAGCATTCTGTATTGGAGTATTTAGAATTTGTCAATGGACCACAAGATAATGTAGATATATGTGAATTTTTCTAGCTGGAAAGATAAATACCAGGTCTATATTCTGAAAGCATAAGTAACAGTGTGTGTAGCTCTAACTGCTTAGAGGATCAAGGCCAGAGCGAGCTTGTCGTTTAAACACGTGAGCTTGTAAAGCATTACTTTGCTTACTGAACTGTAAATCTTTTAACTAACCTAATCTAAGCTATAATAACAGCACAACAGTGGTTTTAAAATGACTGTTTTCTCTACAGCAGTGAAGAGGGAAAAGCTTTAGTGTGTGTGTCCAGCAGGAATGAACAGGTGTAAATAAGAGCTGAATTTGGTCCATCTGTTTCCAAAGATAACAGGTGTGTGTCTGCACATATGTGTCTGTATACAGATATACGTGTGCCTGCATATGTTTACATGTGTGTGTAGGCACAGATTTATCTTTAAACTCTTTCATTCTATTTGCCATATTTTTTCCCCTCTGTTCCCAGCAAGAGGAAGCTGAGCTTCTCGTATTACATTAATGTAGTTGTGATGACAGGCATTTCTGGTGTCATAATTGGTTTTAAATTCCAGTAATCCATTTCAAATAGTTAAATAAAATCTGTGTGTTCAATTGAAATGGCTAAAGTCAGAACTTTCGTTATTGATATCACAGGAAATAGTCTTGAGGGCAAAAATGTGAGTGAAATCAAAATAACTATTAGTATCATCAAAGGGACTTGAATGTCTCACTGTACCTTCATGTAGGAGATGAGAGAGTATTTTTATAACATATATATCCCGTTGTGAATTTCATAAGCTGAGTGCCCTCCTCACAGGGACGGGAAAGCACACACCCAGCACAGTGATGGTTGGTGTGGTGGTCCCTGAGGGTGCTCCTGCCCTGCCCTGAGCAGTGTGAACCAGCTGGGTTGTAGCCTGTGTGTGTAGCAGGGTGAGGTTGGGACTTTTTGGCCGGAGTAACTCACTTGGGCAAGAGCTGAGGGTTTGTTTAGGTTAGGAAGGGCAGCCTCTAACAAGTCCTGATACCAACATGCTCTGTACGGTGCCATGTCTTGAGGGACGCTGTCTTTAGAAAACATTTGAGATAATTAAAGGTCAGAAATTTACTACATAAACTTCAACAAACATATTTTGAATTTCTTAACGATCTCAAATTTGATTTGCAGTTCATTTTGTAAACATTTGTTAACTACTGAGAACATTGTGCTTCTGTTCCCAGTGCGAGCGATGGCAAAACATTCTGTGCTTTCCTTATAGGAAAGATCAGAATCATGAAAAAAAATGTAATAGACTATATATTTAAAAATTGAAAGCTAGATGCTTTTTCTACTATGGAGCATCTCAGCAGCACTTATAAATGGACATTTCCAGATTTTTTATTCTTGGGCAAACAAGAAGGCAAAGTCATAATGAAGTAAGATGGTGCACAAAAGTATTTATTTTGTCAAAATTACAAACTGATTATCTGTTGAAAGCTAAATTTCAGTGAAGTCCATTCAGGTGTTTGTTGGTTGTTTTTTTTTTGTTGGTTTTTTTTTTTTTTTGTATTTTTGGCATTTGGTTATTGAGGCAGAATGGATACAGTAAAATAGCACTTCAGGCCAGTCTGAGGAGGATGGTTGTGGCTGTAGGGAAGTCCATGGGGAGGCAGGAGGACTGCAGGCTGTGGGCATGTTTGTGATGCAGAAGCCCCCTTGCACCTCCTGGGTGTTGTGGAGAGCAGTCCTAGGCCACGGGGAGAGGATGTACAATGACCACCTTGACACCAAGGTGGGTACCATGAACTGCAGGAGGCTCAGTGGGGAATGAGAGCTCCTTACCCCACCTGGTGTAACCCTGTCTGGTCATATATATAGACAGGGATGATGGATAAAGAGGGGGAGAATGAAATTGTTAATTCTTTTTAAGGGAAATTAGGCAAGTTAGATTGAGTTATCTAATTCATAGTGGAATAATGGATGAGAACGAGTTATGTTTCTGTCTTTCATGTGGATACAAGATGAGATTTTGGTAGGTTTTGCTGTGAGAGGCCTGAAAAGTACCAAGAGTGATTTACATGAGAGCTGAACAGCAGCAGGTTCCCTGTGTTCAGAAATGCAGTAACTTGGCATTGCAGGAGGAGGAATTTCACTCTAAATGCCATGGTTATACTTTGCAATGAAATTGAGTTGGAGTGAGGAAAAGAGGAGACAATTCAGAGGCAGGAACAGGATTACAAGGAGCTGGGGCAGGTGAGGGTGGGAATGCAGTTTAATGGAAGAACTGTAGTGTTTGAGATTGTGGTAACTGGATCCCAGAGACTGCACAGCTGATGGGAGTGGGCAGCATTCAGAACTGGTTATTGCTCACTAAGCAGAGGCTTTGCTGACCTTTCTGCATATTTAATCAAAAATATATAAAATTTCCTATGCCAGAAGATCAGTGTGTGGGGTTCAGGCTCCCCCGACTTGATAAAAATTATTAGTCTTTAAATAAAAAATATGGATTTGGTATTCTTCTTGATTATTTTTTTTTTACTCATTCTGTCTATATTCTACATTATATGTGTCTGTACGTTTTTGAAAGACAGAAAATAGAAAAAAGGAAAAATTGGATGAAATTATCAGGTTCCAGCTACAACTGCTGTTCTTACTTTATTAAAGTTATCTTTGAAAAAGAGGCACTGAATAACAAAAATCTCAACCATAACTCCCCACCCCAATCCAAATAACTGTACATTTGAACTGATGCTTAGGGTTAAACATCAGAATTAATAAATTCCACTGGGATCTCTCAGCATTTCCAAACTTCGATAGAGCATAAAATGCTAGAATTAACTACCCAAACCTTTCTGAGCACATAAAGGCCCCAGTTCCTACTGAGATCAACTGAAAAAATGAAATTCAGGCTGCATTTTTCAAGCTGTTACAGAATAATGACAATTCACAAAGACTTTTCTAGACCCTCTTCAATGTATGTATGTGTCTGCACATGCTATGCGTTTCTTGAATTTTTGTTTGCCAACATGCCTTGTTTAAGCATGGTGGGGAGAAATAACACCCATGGTATGTGGAATCCAGGCAGAAAGTAGATTCTCGTTTGGGGGTTTTTCTTGTGTTGCTTTTTGGGAGGTTATTTGTTGCCTTTTTTTTTTTTTTTTAAGAAGTGCGTAGGCAGATACTCAAAATCTCAGTCAGCTTCAGGCAATGACAGACCTAAGCAGGACAACTCTTAAGTTGTTTAGTTAATCCTTTTGAAAATGCAATTTGTTTTGTTCTGAAAGTTAAGCAAACTTTCAAAAATTAAAAAAAATTGTTTGTGTGTACTCACATTTTGAATGATTGTGGTCTGCTGCACAGAAAACTTGCATAGCAACTAAAAATTTTCTTTGTTTGCTACGTGGCCTTGGGTGAACACCTGGCTTGATTATGCTTCCCCACCTTTGGAAATCAGACACTGCAAGCTAAACTTAAATGTGGTCCTTTTCTAAACTTGATCTCTTTCATATTTTTATAAATAATAATATTGACAACGATGGATCCCCAACAGGAGACCTGAATCTGTTAAATTTTGAAAAAGATCTGCTTTATGTCTGAGCAAAATTGTGTAGCTCATATTCATCTTTAATACACATGAATATACACTTCCCTCTACTTACAAGATCTGCATTGTGTCACAACTCCTGTCAGGACCAAATAGGTTTCCTCTCAAGGACCTCCCATGGTTTTTTCTTTTAGACCCCTGGTCCTGCTAATACTTAATCACATGTGGAACTTTGCTTTCAAGAGTCACCCTTTGAAGTCTTCTGGACTACTCTCACGAGCACAATTACATGCATTTTAAGTATGTGCCAGATTTGGACCTTGAATTGTCTATCAAGTGGCCACTATGAATCTGTGTGAGGAATGATGTCCACCTGGAGTATGCCTGTAGCCTTTTTAGAAGGAGTAGTGAATAAATGCTTTTGGCTAAAGCCAAACAGAAGATTGATCAAATTAATTTTTTAATAACATATAGAATTCAGTAGTTTTGTGAGTGAATTAAGTGTCAAATCACTCCACTGAACAACAAAAATCTTAATTATGTTCTAATATAACCTTATAGCATCATATAGTTTGAGAGTTAGTTATGTGAAACTTTATATTTTAAACAGACTTTTATAGATACATTATGTCTGTATGGAGTAGAGAAGTGGCAAGGATAGATTATTGTGGACAATTATGCAGACCAGAACAGAGCACTTGTGTTTAGCAAACAGCTTTGAATTCTAATTTTCTGCAATATACATAGTGTAAGGTACCATTTGTAGTCATTACTGTGTATTAGGAAAGTTATTAAAATTCTTAAACTTGTTGAGGCTTTCCACAACACCTTCCCCAGATTTTAATTGGTTTTATCTAGTTCCATAAGAGAGCTCTTTAAAACAAATCAAAGTGTCTTAAATCACATGTCTTACCCGCCGAAGGACAGAGATATTCCTTCTATAATCTGGCAAGTTTTCCTAAGAACAGAAATCTGAAGGTTCTCAACAACGAATTAAAAGACTTGGCAGAAGATAATTTATGTGCCTTTTGATGGGCTCAGTTTCAAAATGACAAAAAAACAATGTTTTGTAACAGAAGGGTTAAATCTTAATCTCAGAGGTTTACAAAGCTGCTAGTCGCAGTCTCCTTAAAATTTAATATACCTCGTTAATGCTTACTTGCAAACACTGAAGGATTTTTATGATTATAATCATGTGTTACAGCACCTAGTACTGTTTCTAAGCAGCATACTAATCAGCTTAATGAGATATTACTGCACTTTTTGTTGACTAAAGCAAAATCCCTTTTATTGTTCTAAAGCTTGTCCTTTATTTTTTCCCAAAACATTATCTTGTTTTATTGTACACCAGTAAATATCATACCATCGGTTTTTTGTCAAATCATAAAACTATCTTTCTCATTGTAGAATGTGTAATATATTGAATATGGTTAATGGAACCGAAAGTTACAAATGGATTTCTATTTTGGTGGTTTTTTTTTTTTTGCTGGCTTTTCTAATGAAAATGGGAGAGATGCATAAGATTTCTTTTTCTATAGATTTAGAAATGCAGACAGGTGCAGTTTCACAAGAAAAAGGACAAGGGAGGTAGTAAAAACCTTTGCCCCTTCTGTAATAATTAGGTTTTGAAATTGTAGCATATTTTAAAATAGCAATTAATAGTTCTTGGTAAACATGCAGAATGATGAAAGTACATGTATGATCAAAATTGTGTAGCACAGTTGGCATTTAATACACTTTTAATTGTTTTTACACTAATTCCTTTGCATTATTATGAGTAGGTGAAACATAAAAAGCAAATTGCACGTCAGTGATTCAATGCTTGTAACTCTTTCACAGTCTGAATCTAAACTATCTTCTGATTTTCAGAGATGGAAGAAGCTAGTTTGTGCCTTGGCGTTTCTTCAGCTGTGCCAGAAGCTGACGCCCATCTCAACAGCACCATACTCAATGGGCAATATTCAATGAGTCAGAAGCTGCACCAGATCACTTCCCAGCTCAGCCATGCCTTCCCGGAGCTCCAGAACAGGCAGAATCCAGAGGAGAAGGCATCAGTGCCGCTAGAAGACAAAAGCCACATGTCCATAGCGAACCAGCCCATCAGCAGTCAGATGGCCCTGTTGGCAAACCAGCTCAATAGAGAGGTGGATACCAGTTTGAATGGGCGTGTGGATCTGCAGCAGTTTTTAAATGGACAGAACCTGGGGATTATGTCTCAGATGAGCGACATAGAGGATGATGCCAGGAAAAACAGAAAGTACCCGTGTCCCCTCTGTGGGAAACGCTTTCGATTTAACAGCATCCTGTCACTACACATGCGAACTCATACTGGAGAGAAACCATTTAAGTGTCCCTACTGTGACCACAGAGCAGCTCAAAAAGGCAACCTGAAGATACACCTGCGTACTCATAAGCTTGGAAACCTCGGCAAAGGTCGTGGAAGAGTCCGAGAAGAAAACAGACTTTTACACGAGCTGGAGGAGAGAGCAATTCTTCGGGACAAACAGATGAAGAGCAGCCTCTTGCAGCCACGACCTGATGTGAAGGCACAGCAGCACACCCAGCCAATGCCGCTCGCAAACTGTAACTTGTCTGTGCCGCCTAATCACAGCACACCTGATATTTCAAACCCCGTTCCCTCTCCAAAGCCAGTCAGTGTCCAGGAAGAAGTTGTTGCTCAGACAGCTGGGTTCAGATGCACATTTTGCAAAGGCAAGTTTAAGAAGAGAGAAGAGCTGGACAGGCACATAAGGATCCTGCACAAGCCTTACAAGTGCACCCTGTGTGACTTTGCTGCCTCGCAGGAGGAGGAGCTGATTAGCCACGTGGAGAAGGCTCACATAACTGCAGAGTCAGCGCAGGGCCAGGGCTCCAACGGGAATGGGGAGCAATCCACCAATGAGTTTCGCTGCGAGGTGTGTGGCCAAGTGTTTAGCCAAGCCTGGTTCCTAAAAGGCCACATGAGAAAGCACAAGGATTCCTTTGAACACTGCTGTCAGATCTGTGGGAGGCGATTCAAAGAGCCTTGGTTTCTTAAAAATCACATGAAAGTTCACCTGAATAAGTTATCCGTAAAGAACAAATCTCCTAATGATCCCGAAGTACCTGTCTCCATCAGCAGCATGTCCCAGGAAGCTCATGCAAACTTGTATTCAAGATATCTGTCATGTTTGCAGAGTGGGTTTCTTCCTCCTGACAAAGCAAGTTTAAGTGAACAAAATCAAATCTATAACAAAGGAGACATGCCCATGAAAGAGAAAGAAGTTTTGGGGAAGCTCCTTTCACCCATTTCTGGCATTGGCCACAGTATTGCTGAAGGGGATAAACATTCTTTATTGGGCTGTCTCAATCTGGTGCCTCCTCTGAAATCCAGCTGTATAGAAAGGTTACAAGCTGCCGCCAAAGCAGCAGAGATGGATCCAGTAAACAGCTATCAGGCCTGGCAGCTTATGGCAAGGGGAATGGCCATGGAACATGGCTTTTTGTCTAAAGAGCAGCAGATACAGCGCAGCCACGAAGACACTTTGGCAAATGCTGGAGTTATGTTTGATAAGGAGAAGCGGGAGTATGTGTTAGTAGGAGCAGATGGCTCTAAGCAGAAAATGCCTGCTGATTTGGTTCACAGCACTAAAATGGGCAATCAGAGAGACTTGCCAAACAAACTAGACCCTTTAGAAGGCAGTAGAGATTTTTTGTCACATGGTATGAACCAGGGACTCGATTACAACTTACAAAGTCATGGAAACGTGAAAGAAAAGCCAACTGAATGCCCGGACTGCGGAAGGGTTTTTAGAACATACCACCAAGTGGTCGTTCACTCCAGGGTCCACAAAAGAGACAGGAAAGGAGACGATGAAATAATTCAAGGTAGTCTCGATGAGCGACGTGGGTCTGGCAGTGATCAAGAGTCTCAGTCTGTCAGCAGGTCGACAACACCAGGGTCCTCTAACATTACTGAAGAAAGCGGAGTAGGTGGGGGTCTCTCGCAGACGGGGAGTGCCCAGGAGGACAGCCCACATCCTTCCTCGCCCTCCTCTTCAGGTATGATAACTTCTCCTTCCCTCTCTGCGCTGAAAGCTTCATAGCTATATTTGAAATCACAGCAGCAAAGGAGTTTATGCGTTCTCTTGTTAGGTCGTTTCCTAGCAGTCCACGGGGACATGGTGTTATTTGCCAGAACATCTGTGTTTGGGTTCCCGCAATGCCTTCGAGGTTAATTCTCGGCTCACCCTTTTCCCTCTCCAAGGGCAGGTTTTCCAGCCTTTCAGCTGTCACCTCTGCCACCCCACCGGCAGTAGTGTGCAGGGTCTGTACAGCCACCAATGGCAATGTCGCTTCCAGGGCCTCTCCCTCCAGGTTTTGGAAGGTGTTTTTTGTCTCCTCTTCTATTCACGGTGCCTCTCTTGCAGATCTTTCCATGTCCTCAGTGTAAAAGGGTGAGGGAAGATGATGCCTCTGAGCTGTAGTTAATAAACAGTGTGTTGGCTAACCTCTCTGATTGCCCCTATTCTGACAACCACGTCACTTGCTTAGCTGAGAGATGTCCTTGTACCTGGCCACTGGACTGATTAAAAAGAGACTCAGAAATACAAATGACTAACCTTTTGACAATCTTTTAACTTATGTGCAGATTTTAACATGTATGAAGCCCTCTGCTTAATTCACATCTATTTGAAAGTACAAGAAAAATAGAAATTGGACTGAAACATTTTAATTGCATTGTATGTCATGTTAACTTGCTGTGTATAAATAGCAAAGCAGATAATATTTCATTGGAGATGTCTATAAAATATTGAGCTTCCTGGTACAATTTTTAAAGTTACTAGCCTATGACTGCTGAAATAAAATCTGCAAGTAATAACAGGTAAGATTTCTGGCCTCATGTATATTTCCAAAGTCACTTGCTAATGGATAGTAAATTGAAAGTTATATCTTTAGCCCTTTATAAAGAAAGCACCTCACTAATACTGTAATCATTTTGCAAGCCTAACAACAGAGGAAATCATGCCATAACAAATACTCTGTTACTAATGGCAACATTGATTTCTGCAATCAGCCATTAAGTCTGGAAAATGAAAGACAGTTTGAGGTACCTTAAGGCATTACATTGCCCACTGTTAAAGAGCTGGTAGCAGGCTGTTGAGGGTAATTCTTTCTATTCCAACCCCCCCCCCAGTTTCGATAAATATTTTAGTATTGGAGGCAATTCACTGTTACAGTTATTAAGTATATGCCAGTTTACTTTTGTTGTTCTTGTCATGCTCCAGTATACTCTACTTCTGAGGCCAAATTAATATAAAAATAAAATGTTGGTTTGCTGGCTTATTACAAACCAGTAAAGAAATTGTTAAGACACATAAATCTGCAGTCCACATTCCACAGATTCCTATAGTACTTAATGCTGTTGTTTAAATACCCATGAAACACACTGTCTACTCTTAGAGTCATAGCCTCGTTTACAATTTATTACTGGTGAGACACATTAGAAAAGTCTATGTAGGAACAAGGGTAACAGGCAAGAGCTAATTTCATACTATATATAGTTGTTGAGATTGTTTTAAGAGGATTGAAAATATGTCAGGATGAAGAAGATTATTTTTCTAACTTTCACTTTTAAAAATCCTACACATCTGTGGGGGTTGGGAAACAATCCTCTCTATTATAAAAAGTGTCACTTTTGTTTTGCAACGCCCTAGAGCGATCAGAAATAAGAGATCCCGAAATCGTTCAAATTCTGTCCGAAGCCTTCCAGGAAAAGTTTTGGGAAAAGCAGCCCCAGAGTCTTCTGAGTGAGGTTGAACTGACAGAGATTGAAGAGGATTCGAAACAATGCATGTGAAAGTTGGTGTGTTTTGAGTGCCCCCGAAAACTTTAATTCTAAGTGTTCTGGGTCATTAAATGTATTGTTATGGGAAGTTTTTGCTGTCTTCAGAGGCAAAAGATAACCCTGCAGTGTTTTTCTCTGTCTGGTCACTAATTTAAAATTATTTTAACTTGAACTACAATTTATTTAAAATGTTTGTTTTCACACCTGATGCATTTATATCAAAGCATATGAAAATGAAAGCAAAATATGTGCAGTAACAGTTGCTAGAAGCATGTTTGTTTTTACTAAAGAAAACAAGACCTTTTGTATTAATATCTGAATGTCTCCTTTAGTTACTAGTAAATATAAGTAGGCTCTCAGTGTCATCTGTCCTATCAGAGAAAGTGTGCACATTTTTATAACTTCTTAATCAGGTGAAAGGAAGAGCGTATTGCATTTTACCAGAAAAAAAATCTAAGTATTCTTTAGTACTTTAAAATTAAATTATTGCCGTGTTGCTGTTGGAACTTTTCATCGTTATGGAGTGTGTATTTTATCACTACCTGTGAAAAATAGACTTGTAGAATATAAAGAAATCAGATTTTCTTTCTTTTTTTTTTTTTTTTGCGTAGTGGAGAATTAAGTAGTCATTGAATCTTCTATTAAGAAATTACTGCAAAACACAGTTTTACAAATTTCTCAGACTGCATAACAATGTCTCAAAACTTAATTTGCATCACTTGATTCTTTTTTGTTGAAAACTGGGTCAGTAGGGCCTGAGAAACTATTTTTTCAGATCTTAACCAATGAATTCTTCTTTAT
>NW_016690333.1:1328702-1356202 GCF_001604755.1 Lepidothrix coronata | reverse complement strand
GGACACAGCCTTACTTTGGGGCTTGTTTAAATATTAAACTAAAGTGTAGGAGGCAGAAGTTAAGGGCAGGACTTCTTGGCCATGTCTGGGGTTTTGAGCTCATTTCTGATCTTTCTAGACCAACAGAGACACTGTGGTGTTAATGTTAAGGATCTCTCTAGTTAGAAAATGTACAAAATGTGCAGTAGAGTTACTGCTACTTATTTTTTAAATGTGCTTTATAAGAATGGCTGTAAGTGGGATTTATACAGTTCTACTTCTGTCAGCTGTGCTTCCTGCTCATTTCTGTCCTGATTTCTAGCTGTGTCTCGTTTTAGATGACCTCTTCATTACATTTTTAGGAATGCCTTACCACATATATCATAGGCTAACGTAATTAAAAACTGGTCTACTCACATCTTATCTAACACTGAGGTAGGGGAGTAGTCTATTTATCAAAAACTGCATATTTTTCCCTTTTAATGATCTAACAAAACTATTCAGAGAGGGACAGAAGCAAATCCAAAAAGACTTTCTGAAATGTCTTAAGCATCCACCTTAAATACTTCACACTTTCCTGGGAGATTTATGGAATACCAGGTATGATCTGACGGAGACCAAAAGGTGATTCAAAGCTTTCTGTGAACAAAAGAAAAGCAAACTGCCATTTTTCATAATTTGTAGAGAATTCAAGGAAAGAACAGAACATCTTTGATTTTGATTAGTAGCTGGAAAAGGATGGGTGTATAAGGATGCCATATATGTAAAGAGGAAAAATTGCAGACGTGAAAGTTGACAGTTACTGTTCTCTTGTATATTCCAGAACCTTTATTTTAATCTTATGGAACTAAATATGTGGTTTTATATGTCTGCATATATCTTTAATCAAGTAGATATCTGGTATGATTAATATATTCCTTGTTATTCTGTCACTGAAAAAGTAGGCACTGAATTCTGAAGGGGAGAAGTTTATCAAGTATTCTATAATTCTATAATTTTGTTTGTTTTCTTAAAACAGTTATGGTGCCAGTACAGTGAACATTAAGGCAACATAGAACCACATTTACCACTCAATGGTATCAAGGTCACCACAGTTATTTCCTACTCTGTGTGAAAATAATACCGTGGTTTCTTAGATGCCACTATTTAGTCCCTATGTGTAAATGCTGACTTTTTGGATGGGACCACTATAGTGTAATTATAATGAACTTTGAAAGAGGGATAAGGAATGAAAGTGAATGTTACTGAAAAGACAAGCAGTAGTAGTGGACAAATGGAGAACACTTTCTATTGCTGTCTCTTCGGCAGTTTCTTTTAAGTCTTATCATTGAACATACTGATACTTTGCAATGAAAGTCAAACTCTTTTTCATTGACACTAAAAGGACAAGGACATATGACTTGGGCAGTGCAATAGCACAGAGGTAGCTGTGAAATCCTGACATAGGAAAGGTAGGAAAATACTATGCCTATCTACCAAAACATCATATACACTAGCTTTTATATTAAATCTTGACACAGCAACTTTGTCTATATTTAAGAGAGTGTCTGATGGTAGGATTGTGCTATCTTTTGTGTTCTGCTCTGTCTTTATATGGGTGACAGGTTCAGTAGCTGTCTGAACATGGGGAGAGAAATCGAAGGCAGTGAAACTGCTGAAATAACACCAAGGAATAGTCTCCATTTCTTTTGCACTGAAAGAACTGTGAAAAGACCTGAAAGTACGTTTGCAGCAGCCAGAAACTGAAGAACTCACAGCTGTGGGTACAATTGATGCCCATCAATTCCCAGGCATTCTCCTCCCAGCTCCCTGTGGTGAATAGCAATTTTTTGCAAATGTATCTTAGGGCAAGAAAAGGTGCACAGGAGTGACCCTGGTGCAGGTTCCCAGTTTATTGAGGAGAGTGATAAGTATCAGAATTAGGCATGCTACAGATACCTTGCTTTTTATATGCAGCAACACTGAAGTGATCTCATCAACTATATGAACATTCAGCAAGTCCAAAATCAAACGCTTGTGTGTCAGATATACACAGCTGTATTTGTACTGTTGCTCTATCTAAAGAACATGCCAATTGCTTTACTTAGAGTGAGTTGAGAGAGAGACTCATTACTAAGAACATGTATAGCATTATCAATTGAAAACATTATTGTTCTTTTCCTCAGTGGTTTTAGTGTCCTTGCTTATCCTTTCACAGGAGCCTGTGCTAATGTATCTTTAGAGAATGTGGGGCCTGATTTTCTACTCCCATGCACAGTGTGACATCACTGACACCTCTGCACAGTGGGTAGGTGTGTGAGTTGGCACGGGCAGGCAACCAAGACGACCACAAACTCAGGACTAGAATGCAAAGAGTAAATTTATTTCTATTACCTCACTAACTGGGGGATCCCCAAAGCAACACCCGGGCAGAAGTGCACTAGGGGAGATGCAGGCACCGTTAAACCCAGTCCATGCCAGAGGATCCCTGGCTTGCTGTTCACACAGGCTTATCAAGAGTTATTCCCAGCTGCAAGGTCACTCGAGCCACTTACAGTCCTCCTCGCCAGTCTTCCGCTTTTTAACCCATTCCTCCCAACTTGCAACCCCCTTCCTCAAGAGACCACTGCTGCTGGGGCTGGAAATGTGGGATAGGAGATTTGCAGAGGCACTTGAAGCATAGGGGAAAAGGAACAAACATATAAGCATATAATGCTTTAAGTGTCCCACCCCTCTTGCCAGGGAAGTAAACCACCCAGTTAGCCAGGCACCACCGACAGGTTGTGTGATTAGATGTAGTCCTGAAGATCTTGAATGATATCCTCCATGCCAACTGGTTCTGCAGGTCAAAGCAACACATGCCTTCAAACTCAGAACAGCATTTATGATGTTGAAGGGCGACGTAGCTCATCAGTAATCGATGTTGTAAGGTATACAGCAGTTACTCCCAAATTTAAGGCAACAGCTGCCTTGGATGTCCCAGTTAAACCTTGCCACGAGGGCACAAGCCAGCTGGTCTATAGTCACTTCTCAGAAAGAATAATAAGACATTAGTTACAGTAAAAAACAACCACACACAAGTATTTACATATTGATTTTGCAGAAATGTATATAAGATATGCTGTCATGGTACAAGCCTACAAAGCACAAGAAGCCAGCCTGTGGTAAGGGAGGAAAAGAAGAGTGTCATCTCTGTCCTGTAACATATACGCTGTTGCTCCAGCTCCTTCAGCTAATATTGCTCCAGGCTTGGTAACTTGAGATGGGGTAATTGCCCACACAGATTGGAGACGTGTGGCTTGCCCTTTTTCAGATTGAATTTTGTTTGGATGTTGGGTTTGTGACACCAATAACATAGTTCCAATGCACCCCCCCTAGATAATGCACAGGAAATCATCAAAGACACATGAAATACAAGAACTTGAGAATATGATATTAACAGAGGATGGAGAATAAAGGGGAATAGACAGAGTAGAGAACCATACTGTATTGTCAGGGGTTATTATATGAATGGTCACATCTAGATTAATAGGTTGTAGGATCCATTGGTGTAAAATTCAATTTCCCTTTGGCTAATATTTTGGGAGAGACACTATCTGGAGGATTTCTGGTCCTCACTGTGTTTCGTACTGAAGGTGTACAGTCACACTATCTTGGCCTGTGATTCTTTCAGTTTCTTGCACTGCTCAAGCTATATTTTGAATTAATTTTCCCATTGGGGTAAAATATATAGCAGTGCCTTGGACCAAAATTCTACAGATTTTTTTTTATCTTTTGGTCCAGTCATCTGCCTCAATCCCCACAAGACTATATCATCTAGAATTATTACTTCTAATTCAAAAGGATTTCCTTGTCTAGGAGTGTATAATTGAAACTCTTTTGGAGTATAAGTATGTGTGATCTATACCACATCCCTATCTGCTAACTCTGACTAAATCTCAATCTCAAAATCTGAGTACTCACTCCAGATATTTCCATCCCATTCCTTGGGATCCCGTGAAGATTTCAAAGTTGGAGCACGAACCTGGGAGATCAAAACCTTATTTTCCACGTATTTATGCCTAGGTGACACCAGCTGCTGTATAGTGCATTGCTGCTCATAGCACTGCTCTGCTTGAGTGGTAGTGACTTCATGGGCGATCACGTTTGCAGCCTGTAAAGTCACAACTTCCTTTTCCAGCTCTCTCACTTTACTCAGCAACGCTGTAACTTCCCGTTCGAGAGCTCTAGCGTAGGTAACCAATTCCATCTCCCTCACTTTGCTCTGCAGTGCTATGGCTTCACAGTCACGAGCTCTGGCATAGGTGAGTAATTCCAGCTCGCTCACTTTACTCTGCAGGGCTATGACTTCACGGTCTAGAGCTCTGAGACCAGTAGCCAGCAGCCATCCCAGTCTCCCTGCTAGCTTGCGGGAGGACTTTGATGCCGCTTTCCACGGCAATCCGCGCATGGCAACCTCGACCCTGTGGGGGTTCACCACCACCCCGTCATCTATTTCAGGCCATGTCTCTGGAGTGGCCATTGTGGCCAGGAAAGTGGCCACAGGAGTCCAGCGCTCAGTACTGGGCCATCCTGGAATGTGGGGGTTCACCATCACAGCCTCCCCAGGGCCCGACTTTTTCAGCTTTTTCGGCTTTCTCAGCTTTTTTGATTTTTTGGCTAGCCATGGCATGGTTGCTCCTGGATCTGTGTGTAAGTCGGCACAGGCAGGCAGCAGGGACAGACACGAACTCTGGCTAGAACACAAAGAGTAAATTTATTTCTGTTACCTCACTAATGGGGGGATCCCTGAAGCAACGCCCGGGCAGAGGCACATGAGCAGGGACAGAGGCACCGTTAAACTCAGTCCAGACCACAGGATCACTGGCTGCTGTTCACACTGGTTTATCAAGGGTTATTCCCAGCTGCAAGGTGATTTACAGTCTTTCCCTCCAGTCTTCTGCTTTTAACCTGTTCCTCTAACAGAAGGAAATAAAGACACATCAGAATAGTAGCACTTTGTGCTAATTTACGTGTGTTTTGCAAAAATACAAACGATTGTGCAAAGCAATGCAGAATCAGAGTGTGTAGGGCACTGGTTTTATATTATTTTTCCCCAAAATTACATTACATGATCTTTTATCAGCCAAATTTGGCCAGAACTAAAACATTTCATAGTATAAAATGTGCAATTTACGGTGTTTACAAAGTATAACTTTTTACAGTGGAAGAAGGATGCTCAGCTGTATGTTCAGATACCACAATTACAAGGTAGGTGAGTGTGTGATCCAGTTGTTGTTTTACTAGGCTTTTAGCTATTTTCTGCCCTTGACTGGCATTAAGTTCACAGTCCTTCTGTTGAAAGAATTCTGATTGATTAAACATTTTTGTATTTTTTTACTTCCTGACATGTTTGAACAGCACTGCTGACTTGAATTTAGCTTGATGAGGCTAGTGAGCCTAGAAAACATGGGAAGCTTTTTGAAGTTACATCCTCAACACACTGCACTACTGTGCTTATTCATCATGGGGGTTTTCACAGCTCTAGTCAGAATTTCAAAAGATTCCATCGCCAAAGAAAATACCAGACTTGAAGTAGCAGGACTTTCTTAAACTGTAGAGTAAATTTTGGCAAGTAGAGGAAGTAGTGTTTCAAAACTGTTTTCATTGTTGCTGTGTTTGTAGAAAAGTCCATAGGAGACAAACCAAAAACAAAATTAAGATTACTGTATTGAGAATAAATATACCAAAGGTCAGTTTTAAAAAAAATTTAGTAGGGTAGACTCTTTAATAGTGACCATTTCAGACACTGGGTTCTATTCAGTAACACTCACTGATGAGTAGGTAGTATAATAGAAACAATGTGAGAGTCATCAGATCAATTTAAAATAATTCTGTAAATTCTTGAATGAAAATGAAACAAAGAAAACCACATTTGAGCTGATTCGTTTATGTAATTTCCTTATATTTAGTAGAGAAAGTGGCTTCTTTAGTCATATTTTTAATTATATTTAATCAAATGCATAAAACTGGTTCTCAGCTGCACATGTGAAATCATACTGAAGACAGAGGATTAAATGAAATAGGTTGTAACTGTACTCAAACCTTGAAGGCATAAGCTTTTTACTTTTAGGATACCATCAGAAAACGAGTGTCCTTCTAATCTGGCTCCTGCATGAAAAAACTGTGGGACAGGTGGACTCTTTCTCTAAGGGATAATATGAACATCAGTTGACATTTATACTGTGGAAGGATGAGTGTTGTTGCATTAAGGGTATGGGTAATCAGTAGAAAGCAAACCCCCTTGGATTCCAGCTGGTCCTCAGAGATCAGAGGGGCTGGGTGTGGCTGGGCTTAATTTCTGATTATAGTCAATAATCACTATAGGGCTGGTCGAGTTCAAAAGAAGAACTTGCATGAGCACAGATGCAGAAGCAGTGCAGTTACCAATCCAGGAATATAGATCTGATCTTGTTCAATAAGGACTTTGCATGATCCAGATTCATGAATGTGTATTGAAGCTTTATTGAAGCAACAGGAAAGCAGGTTCAGGATTGCCGGTGATAAATGCACTGGCTACAGAGTGTTGATGTGTGCTGCAGCAGAAAGTACAGTGAGAGAGATTCTAATAGCACTATATATATATATATATATATATGATGAATATTCCCGGGTATACTCCAACACAGTTGGAGGCACAAAACTCACCTAAAGGCGTCCCTTCAGGAGAGAAAGAGAGACAGTCTGTTGACAAATCCTGAGCAGGCAGAGATGTTTTCCCCCTTCAGAGGTGTTTTCCCCTTCTAGAGGTGTTTTTCCCTTCTAGAGGTGTTTTTCCCTTCCAGAGGTGGTTTCCCTCTCCAAAGGTGTTTTCCTTCTCCAAAGGTTTTTTCTCTTCTGGCCTGTTCTGCCCCGAAGCTCCCCTTTTATACTATAAGTTTTGGTCTGTTCCAAGGGGATGAAACAATCTCGTGTTATGATGGGTTTTGGTGACTTTAGTCATATATGTGTCGTAGATCCCATGTTCTCCTTCTTTTGAATCCCAAGGGATGTGTAGGTTAATATGTTAATGGAGCTTAATGAGAGTCTCTGTTACTCAGTCAGAATTTATAATTGAGAAAAGAGGTAGAATAAACACTTTGGCCCTCCTCCTCCACGTACTGAGGCGGCAGTAAAGGCTCTCTGACCTTCATCAGAGGCTCTTTGTGCACATCCTTATCTCCTTAACGAAACAGATTTATAACAAGTGTTGTTTTTCACAGTGAAGAGAGTGTGCCTATTGGTTGGTGCTGAGGCTTGATGTTCTCCTGTGCCTCACTGCAACAACATTGGGCCATGAGACCTCCGAGGTCTTGCTCAAACCAGGTGCAAGATAAGCAAGAGGCCCAGCTCATGTTTTTCTCAACCAGTCTCATCAACTCTTCACTGTCTTAAAGCAACACTGTACAATTCTGACCATTTGCTGTTGAGCATGTAATAGTTATTGTGTAGGTGTTTCTTTTATATATTTTACTCAGTTATTTTATTATTTCATTTTCTGTTACCGTGTCAGAAGTCATAGTGAAGTAAGAATAGAGTCATTCCCTGTTCTAATACCAGTTATTATTATCTTTTGAAGTATAAATTAGAAGGGCAAGAGTGTGAACTAAGAGTCTTCCAGGTTTGTGGTTGGTATTTTGTCAGTGCGACCCCGTCTCACACCAGTGATCGAGCTCAGTAGGCGTTAGCACTGAGCTAACCAGGTCTGTTGGCCTGGGACAGTGCCAACAGCAGCAATGTCACTGCTCTAAAAACTTGCAAGATTGTGCACCAGGAAAGAGGCACTGTGCTTCAGAGTGATAGGAAACCACAAAAGCTGTCCATCTACTCCATTGCATACTGAAAGAGAGCGTGCACAGAACTAGCATTAGAAATAGTTTTTGCTGGCGTAAATATCGCATCTACTATTTTCTTAGACTCTTTTACAGCATAGCCTGCTGATAAACTGGAATGCAACCTATATGTGAGGAGAGATATGGACAAAAAAGTGACCTGCTCTGAAGTTTTTGGTATATAAGGTCTTCCCTTTGATTATCTGTGTCTGGGTCGGTGAACAGAAATTCGGAACTTCCCTTGAGACAAGTAACATGCAATGTTTGCTCGTGTATTTGCTTCCCTTTCAAATATTCCACAGACTGTACAGACAATAGACGGATTAGGCTTTGCATCAGATTTACTAGAGCTCTACCTCCTTGCCTTTGGACTCCAGCTTGCATTTTACACTCCTGTCTGAAGTTGCTGAAGAATTAAGCTTGTGTGTGCACTGCTTGTACATAACAGACTTTCCCAAGTGACTATTTAGCACTATTAGGAAAAAAAACGCAAAAAACAACAAACCAAGACTAGCAGTAAGATTCTGGTAAATGTAAATGGATTCTATTTAAAAATTGCTCATGGCATCTTTTTGTAATGACCATCTTTTTGCTGCACGTGGAGTACTGGTGGCATTAGTGAACTAAAGATACACAGATTTTTAGGGATTTTGACCTGATTTGCATTTACAGTACAGATGTTTAGCACTTTTTGGCAGTGTAGTGGACTTAGACTAGGAAGAAATGTAAGGCAGGTACACTTCAAGCCTTCCTGATACTGCTTGACTGGTGTGAATTGTGTAGATATCAAGGTACGCTCTTGTAGCATTTGTAGTTTAAAACTTCTAGTTCTGCATGGTATACCAGTGCCATCTACTATGTTTTAATCAGTTACATCAGATGTGAGTTTACAGCAGCAATTTGGAGCCAAACCTGAGCACAGTGATGATTTTGACTGCTTTTCTGTAAATGTTGTGTTTTGTGAAATACTCCTTTCTTTGGTGTCTGTCACTGGATAATGTTTTTTTAAATCCTCATCTGAATTTTTATGTGTTTATTTTTTAATTTCCTGTCAATAGAAATGGAATCAGTGGCTCTGTCTGTTATTAATATTTAAAATGTGGGTGTTTGGGTTTTTTAACACACAAGCTGCTATGCCCCTTTAAATTTCCTTCAGTTTTTCTTTACCTCTAAACAATCTTTCATTACGAAGTTGTTTATCTGAGAAGAAAGTGAGACTGTCTCTTTGTATTGCTGAATAACATCACTCTTTTTCTCAAGAAGTCATTACACACTGACATCATATTGTTCTTCATTAGATGATCTGTTGCCTGAGAGTATCTTGGTGACACTGAACTTGAAAGCAACAAGAGTACAAGTGCTAGGATGCCTGGAGAGCAGAGACTGGCAATACCTTGCTCAAGCAGATATCCAAGATAATTTTAAAAAGGCATTAACAAATGCAAACCACCCCCACAGAGGTAATTTTCACCTCTGAATTTTTGCTTGTTTCATAGTCCAGCCCAGACTTCAGCCATCAGTGTTACAATGCTGGAAGCCAAGTCCTACCTAGCAACGATAGCCATGTGCAATAATTTAAACTTAAAGAAAAATAACACAGCTGCTGGTAGAGTAGTGTCCAGAGATTTCTAGGTGCTTTCCAACAATAAAAGGGTGGTTTCTGTCCAGAAAATGTATGTGTGTGCATGAAAAAGACCTTCAGTATTCACAAAGACCACAATTAGTGCTGTAATTGTCATTCCCTGATTAGTTGGAAACCTTATATACCCAATGGATTTTATTTTCCTATTCATGAGTTACATGAGAAAAGATCACAATATAGTTGCTTGTGAAATCTGTGCAAGTATTACTTTGATTTGTGCTGTTTCACACATCATTTATTATGAACTTTCAAAATTCTTAATCATGTGACTGATTGCATAGCTCTAGTGGTGAGTTTTAGTATGATGACTGGAGGAGAATTAGCCTCAAGTCTTTGTAAGTGCAAACATACCATGCAAAAAAAAAAAAAAAAAGATTAGCTTTTCTTACAGATAGTGTATTTTTCTCTCAATTGTACTGTTCTGGCTAATATTCCTGCCATGCACTTATTTAATGTAGAAGGAAGAACCAACATCCAAAGATGCCGAAAAAATTCTCCTGATCATCTCCAAACCCCAACCCCTGTAGGAGAAAACTGAAAAAAGTGGGTTTGCTTTGTTTTCCTCCACAGGTGGGGTCCCTTTCCTCAGGGAGAGGGGGTAACCTGACTGCAGTTGTCTCATAAACGTCTTTATGATCATGGTAGTTTGTGGGGTTTTTTTTACTTATAATAAAGCAGCAATGGAAGACTTAAAATGCATTATCCCTCAGAGCTATGAATTACACTCCCCTTCAGATGGGAGGGTAGAAGGGAAGCTGTGCTGTGTGGCCCCGGGGGGTGTCCATATGCAACATGTCCTTATGCAACATGTCCCACCTGTTGTTTCAAGTTCCCTGTTCCCACTTAGCTCCAGCTGCAGTTGATGCTCTTCCAGATCAGGCATTCCTGTGGCCACTAAAACACTGGTTGCACAGAAAGTAATATTAGGTGAAGTTCCTACAGCCATTATCCTTTCCAAATATCTTTTGACTTATGAGGAGCCAGAGCCACGTGGCTCATTAATTGTCCTCTGATTACCAACAAGGGCTCTGCCAGCTGTGGGGGGTGCAGTGGAATTCCAGCTTGGGAATCCCTGGTACACAGTAATCAAACACAGAGCTTGAACGGTTAATGCTCTGTTTGCAGATCCTATTGGATAACTACTGAAGTTGCATGGGTGAAATAGATAAAGTTGGGAAGTCTGCAATAGAAGTGTTTGCCTTTATACTTATTTACTCACTGTTGTTGCCTTTGTACAATAATATCTTTTCCCTGAAGGTCTTTGAAAAATTCAATCACAAAATAGAAAAAGAGTATGTTTGTTCTGGGTAAAATTTGGAAGCATTGTTCTGATGACACCTGTAAAACATAATTATAACTCCCATAGCTGCTTCCTCTCATATTTAGAGAGGAAAATTCTTTGCCTCTAATCTCAGGTGCATACCTGTGGAAGGCTTAGATTCCTTCAAGCAGTATCAAAGTAATGATAACAGTGTGCAGCTGCTGACTGTCTTTTGCTTGTTGTTACTCACCCAGCTGTTTAGAGGAGAAGAAAAAGAGAGAGAATATCTCTAATCAGCCATATGGCACAAAGTTCTATTTGCCACAGTAAGTTAAAACGTACATTACTGGTCAGCATCTTGAATGCAAATTTTGACATAGCTTTCCAGGAGTGCTAGATATAAGGGAAAACAAGATCAGATATATTTAATTCACATGATTTTATTTTAACTATAGAAATAGTTTATTCTGTCTCAGTGAAGTTTCCACGACTTGAGTCTTCTATACCCAAAAGAAGAGCACGGAGTGCAGATCTCAACCCCTGATTTGGGTCCTAGGAGGTAAATTAAGCACTCTCGAGATTGCATTTCAGATTTCTACAGTGCAGGTTCATTTTGTTTATACATTGTGCATTATACAAATTAGTATTCTGGATCAGACAACTGGGCCGTGAAATCTAGAAGACATTTTTAGTACTTGCTGATGTTTGTAGTGCATATAACCAGTAGTTCTTTCATTAAGAAAAGTTTAATTCTGTCCCTGATTTTAAATTGAACAAGAAGTATAGATTTTAAATAAGGGGAAAAAAGATTTTTGTCTTAAAACCCCCTCCGTATTTTTGAGGGCAGGTGAATGTTAGAGGAGAAGTGAGGGACTCTTATGTGTTTAAAGTCAAGCTTTAAAAATTGGCTTGACTTTTAAAATTTAGCAAGTCCAATTTTTAAGGCTTTTTCTGCTGCTTCATGTGTGCATATGTCTGGAACTTTGGTTATGGACATATTGACTTCAAACATACTGTTTGGTAGACTCAGTGTCTTTCCAAAATGTAAAAGGTAGGAGCACACCTGTGTATGTAGCGTTGGGAGCATGACAAAAACTGAGAGGGATTGTAACCCTATTAATGTTGCTTCTCACAATACCACTACAGTGCTTTTTTTAACTCTGAAACCTACTCTATTTCCAAAGGATTTAAGGATATGATTAATTTTGTCTCCTTGCAATATACTTAAAAACAATTTCCAGAAAGAATAATACCGAGTTCTTCCAAGTGTCTTTAAAGCATAGATCTCAAAGATCTCAATTCCTGATTTGCTGCTTAATTGCTCTCAGTATTTATGTTCTGTGTATTTGTTTACATTAAACACTGATAATCTAGACATAGTAAGATACCATCCATTTAAGGCATTTTTTATATAAGTTCTGATCAGTAGGATGAGTGTTTTGGATGAAGCTGTTTTGGGGTACTGGTTTGCAGAGATATTAAGCTGGGATAGAAAGTATTGTGATTGGTAAGCCAGAATAGTTTTTCTGGTTGATGCCATAAAAAATCACTGTGTACTAATGTTACTTAAAAAAGAGACATGCTTTTTCCATTTGGGTAGTGATTCTGGGTAGTATAATCCAGATGAGTGGTTAGGTCTCCTGTATTTTAAACAATCTCTCTTTTGTGATTCTTAATGTCCTTTGACTTGCTCTTCATAAGGTATCAAGAAATGTTTGATCAGATAAGAAACTTGTTTTCTAAGAATAGCTGCTTGAGTGGTTCTGCACTGCCTTACAAATTTGTAATTTCATATGGTGAGGTGTTATCTCTTAAAAAATAAGCCTTGACCCATATAATCAGTACAATTGTTTGTTTCCTTATAGAAGCACTAAAATTAAAACTATCATGAGAGGATTCAAAAAAAGATTTTTCCACAGAATATAATTCCTTCATCTGATGGCCCATCTTGCTATTCTTCTCACTGTTTCCATTGCTGTTACTTAAAAGGCTTTGACAAATATAATAGACTTTGCATAATGATGCCATTGTAAGTCACTTCCAGCATATTATAGTGTGCAGTTAAAATTACTCTTGCGATTACTACTCTCCAGTGCTTCTACTTTATCATGGTACCAAATGAAATTAAGAATAGGCATATTCTTTCCTCTGCTTACCAATATTAAAAAAATTAATCTTAAATAACATTGTTGTAATTTATTCACTTAAAATTCCTTTTGGATCTTTTTTCCCCCCACAGATCGTTAAGAATTATCTTGCTGTATAAATAGATTTTAAAAAAATTAGAATATATATATTTTCTGATAAAATTACTGTGAAGTTGGGAGCATCTTGTAAATACTTTCTTCAGGGGACAAGACAATGCCATACACTGAAGGACTGTTCTGTAGTAATAGATATAGAATGGAAAGAACCATACTTTATTTCAATGCCATGTTTTCACTAGTGATCCAAAGTGTGTGGTTATGTATCTGCAGGTTCTAGATCTGTGCATGCCCCCTTGGCAGAATCTGCCTCTATTGTCTTTTAACCCAAGATGACAGCTTTGTTAGCTTTGATGTAGTTAGTTTTTTCCCCTAGTGACTAAGCTGGAAAAATAAGGAAGCTTTTTACCCCTTATTTCTTATTTTCCCATGAATAATAGTTCTAGAAGATGAGTGTTCTAATGCTTATGATGAGAATACCCTAAATAAAATGGTATTATTACAGGAGTTAATAATGCAATGGTGAAAATATTCAAAAACAATGAGGTAAGTGAATAATGCAAAATACCATACTTTGGGGTTTTTTTATGTGTGGAAAATACTTTCTTTTCCTGTGATACTGGCTGCATCATATAAAAATGGAAGTCTTGGCTGTGGAAGTCCAGCTCAACGTTGGTGCTTTGTAGGAGCAGATACCCAGGATTTCTGACAATATCCCAGTTTTTTTATGCTACCTGGAGTGGTGGGCAACAGTCTTCTGGAAGGGTGTTCCCTGTAAATGGATGTAACTGGGGGACTGCCCTTATGTATTTTGTTGTGTCTGGAATACAGTAACTCTAAACCTAAGCTACAAGAGGAAAACAGACAGCCAAAATGACAATGCAGTGTGGTCCCCTCCAACTGGATGGGAAGCTACCAAATCACTGATCTTATGTGTCCCACTTATAGTACATGACATGTTCAGGAAACATGCACTGTGGTTGCTTCACTGCTGTCTGCCCGAAATCATAGTCTGTAAAGCTCAGCCCTTGAAGACTCAGCTCTGACATGCCACCTCTCTTATTCTTCACTAGAATGCATTTATATTTAAGGATACTTAAGGCTGCAGTTGCTTTATGACAATCTGCTAGTCTGGAGCAGAGGAGACAAGAAGTTCTAAGCATGCTGTACTGCAGACTGCTCCCTCTTGAGTCCCCTGCACTGTGACTCCTGTCAGAAACATCTGATGTCTACCAAAAATCTGCTTTAGTTGTAAAATCTGCTGGTAGAATTATCTCAAGGAAGTCAGAAGGCAGACAAGCCAGCAGCTTTTGTTTCTCTTGCCCTAACACCTCGTGAAAAGGGTGTCTTCTGCCTCACAGCTCTTTAAGGTTTCAGAGATCTTTTGGGCATCTATGCCAATAGCAGTCTCAAACTACTGGTTTAGACAATTGGATTAAAAAAGTATTCCTCTACGTGTTTTAGCTTTCAAATAAGTCTTCATAACCTTCCTTTTCCTTTGGGCCTCAGATACTGAATAGCTTAAACTTTGGTCTCAACTGTATTGACCTTGTCTCACAAGCCCTTAACCAGGGTTAACAGAGTTTACCTGGTTAAGGAAGGATCGCAGGGTTTACGGAGTTCAGGCTTTGGTCAGCATTAACCCCCTAATCTGTTTCTTTCTGAAATGCTGACAGTCTTTGATCATGCACTGCACATTTAATAGTTTCACTCACGACTTCCATTGCCAGAGTTAACTAAAAACTGTTAAAAACATTAGGAGTTTTTAATTCTGTATTGTCAAGAACGAAGCTGCATTCTGCCTGGTGTCTGTCTTGCTGTCACTCATTGCTGGCAGTCTCAGAAGGAAGCACTGTTTATGCTTCTCCTGTCTTCCATGTGTTCAGTTTCAAATCTGGGAAGGTTTTTAACTTTCCCTTAGAAGATTTTCTTAGTTATTTTGCTATTTACTTTTAGTATGATGTGATATTCAGCAATCAGCCAGAGCTTCCAATGGCTGAAGAAATCTGTTTGGGATCTGTTTCCACTTGACTCTGCGTAGTGACAAGAACTTCCTAATGTCCCAATCAGATGTTTTGTTCTAGGGCCTGGATGTGGTGTGCCACTGAGTTGTGGATAGGTTATCCTGGTCCTTTCATGATTCTGCTGGTGGTCCACAGCTGTCATCTTCATTTGGGATGAGGGGTGAATAGAGTCTAAACCGCTTGGTACTTTTCTCTCTTGCTTGTTTGTTTTGCTTATTTATTTATTTTAGTACTGAGGAGAGATTTCAGATTGAAAACCACTGAGTCTGAAGACTGACTTTGTTGCCACATTAGAGGCAGGGCATAGTTCCCATGTGCCATCAAGCCAGTGCATTCTTATACCTACCAACCAACTCTTAGCTGATGATGGTTGTCTTCCACCACATGTAAGCAGGCTCTAACCATCAATCTGTAGGTGGAATATTCTGTATGGTATTAGCAGTTCCTACAGTCTCATTTGGTTTGAGGTGAGCTTTGGAAAGATGATGTTTGTGAGGATCTTTGTTCTTCCTTTCATTTTATAGCACATTATTATTGTTTACCTCTGTATTTCTGTGTACTGCTTATACTAGGGATTGGTACCTGTGTAACTGTTGCACCTCCTGCTGATTTTCTTTTAAATATATTTTTGTCCCCAGTGTACTGGCAAAAGCCACATGATGTTAATCAGGTGTCCTATTGCTGGGAGGGCCTTTAGGGAGGAATTTTTTTCCTGGTAGTTACTCTTGGAGAAGTATTAGCTAATGATGTGATCAGGTCTTAGGGTTTATAAGTAAGGACTAGGTACAATAAGTACAGTAAAGTTCTATAAGTCTTGCCAAATTTAGTTAATTGTTCAAATGCCTGGATACCTGTATGAAGTGAACCATTAGAAATGGATGCATCTTTATGCTACTAACAGTGTGTCAAGTACTTTGCTGTCTTTGGTTTTAGAGGACGTCTTGGGAAAGTCTTTTTGACTGTCTGCATAGTTTGGACTCAAAAGCTTTAAAGATTTCTCTCCATGCATGTTTCTTCGTAGATGGTGTCCACTTCTTATCCCACTTCTTATCTTATGCTCCTTTGTTTTTGGAGTCTATTTTGCCTTGTCTTTTGATGTTTTCTATAGAGATCTGTGTTTTATTTCGGGATGGACAGATCTGTTTATAGTAACACATTATTTCAGCTATTCGTAAAATAAAAATATTTAACCAGCATCACTGGGTCAGTTTCTCCATGTCTAACACATAAGCAGCTAACTTTTACACTAATTTTTTTTTTAATTGATAAATCTCAAAACAATTGGAGCAGAGGTAAAAATATTGCTAATTCTATTCAACAGTTTGCAGAACTTAGGCAAGAAATACAAAAGAATTGGCCTGAGGTCATTCAGTATTCCAGTGGAAGAGCCAGTGGAGCAACTCCTGAGTTTCAGTCTAGTGATTTATATGCTAGCCTATATTGAGTTTCTGTAGCTGGATTCTGTAGTTCTTTTTTTAGAAAATTGCAGATCTTTCTGCAGCCAGTATTCATCACGGGTAGGTTCAAAGTAAAAGTATTATTGTATCTGCTATCAAGTAGGTTGATAACTCTATATTTGCATCATTCTTCTTGAACTGGCTGAGACCATTTTTTTTTCTGTCACACAATGGCAAGTGTCCAGTACATTGAAATAGATGCAATTACAACAGAAATTAGTGTGAGTTTTTAACCAGGCAGCTTTAGTAAGTAGTGGCTGCTGAGGTTGATGGCTAAAGCAGTATTAGTTGTTCAACTTAACAACTGATGGAATCTCCTAGAATAGTTTTAATTTGATATGTTGACTGATATATAACCATAAGCAATGTTCAGATTGCTAGAACACCCTTCACATTTCCATTAATTAAAGGGTAGATGTCTCTCTTATTAGTTGGTGTTAAGTTTATTTCCATTTAAGATGTTCTGTGTTTTGGAGAGGCCTTTAACAATTGTTAACAACCAAATGGTTGGTTGAAGTGCTATTACCTAATCTCACCTCCAGTTTACTTGCTTTTCTGGCTATCCAAGGGATCATAAAATACTCTCTCACCTTGTAGAAGTTCACTACCTACTGGTTGACTGGTTGTAGAGGAACACACATCAGTTTAATGAACTTGTGTTAACATCCAGGAGAAACTGGTTCAGATATAAAAATCAGTTGTTAATTGGCAGAGTAGATTCATTTAATCTCTGAGGAAAGAGAACATCAGTAAAAAATATCATTACATCTGATGCTGAGGCTGTATGGGTGGCCTTCCAGTCATAAGCTTGACTGAATTTAATATTTATTCCAATGTACCTTTTAATTTCAATTATTTTCTGGGAACTTTTTAGGTATCCATTATGGAAATTTAGGAAATTTGCTTCTTGCCATGCATTCTTCTCTTCTTAGCCTGAAAGGAACTGTACTGTTAATAAAAGCTGTAATTTCCTATTTAAATATAAATATGCATTTCCCCAAAATTATGGCATATTTTGTCAAATTAAAATAGTGGGTAACATCAAACTAAGTCCTATCCCATAGTACTGTTTTAATCAGGTTTTTAAAAGTCCAATAAATTGTTCTATTTGACAATTTTGACTTGGAAAGAGAAACCTAATACTAAGTAGTAATGAAAGCCCAACCCAATCAACCTCACTGAAGTCATCAACCCAGTTACTGTTGATGCTCATGGATTCACAGAGTCTGACTGAAGTTACAAGGTGTTGTTTTAATGATCTTATGCAAGCAACTGGCAATTCTACACAGCTGAGGTGAGTAGTGTATGTGTATTTCGGAAAGTAGGTACATGATGATATTTTAATAAAGCATAGCCAGATCTGTTAAATAATAGTGTGTACAAGCCCAAATACAGGTGACAGTTCTCAAGAACTCATATATTATTTCTGGGGGATACAGGGTATACAAATACCAGAATTTGCTTTGAAGAAGAAGAATATCCACAGATATTATTAGATTTATTAATTTATTGAGGTAACCACAGGTCATATTGCATTTTGTGAGCCACAGAATGATTCTTATTCTGAACAACCCTTTAATTTGGAAGATATTACTTTCCTGGGCTTAAAACACTGGGACCCTAATTTCTGGCAATATTCTCTTCCCTTGGAGGCTGCTGTTGGATTGAAATCTGTTGTTGGTGCCATACAGTCACTGCTGGGTTATCAAGTTGTACACTGGTGATTCATATCTAAATTATGTTCCTTTCTTTTTCTTTGTTTTAAATCATATTTAAAATTGTAAATAAAGCTACTTCAGACTTTCTTATATGTTCCACTCCAGTTGAAGTGAAACGTCTCTTTTGGTGCCAGGACGTTGTAGAGACTTAAACTGGCATAGTTCCTCTGAAATCATCAATCATTCCAATGTACCAGAGGTCTGGATTAGGTCTTAGTTTTCACAAATTTAACAGATTTTTTTTTTTAAGAAAGGAGAAAAGAAAAAGATGACAGACATAAATGATTAAGAAAAATAAAATAGCAGCTAATTTAATCAAAAGCATATATGCCAATAAAGCCAAGTACAACTGTCAAAAGGAAATAAACAAAACAAAGCAAGAATTCTATAATTTGACATGTTTGCTTGACAGATAGTACTTTTTGGCCCAGCACTTGTGCTGGTGTAAAGTGGCATAAGCATATAGATGCCAATGGAATTTGCTGATTGTACCCACTGAGAATCTGGTCCCTGTTATTTAAAATAAGGATTGTATCAGATGTTCCACTGTTCATTCAAAAAGCAATTCACTTCTGAATTAAAAGGCTCTCAAGGTGTTTTCATAAAATCATGCTGGCCATAGCACAAGGTTCCTATTTAATCAAGGCATCTTTGAATTGTGAAACTTTTCCTACTTGAATTTCTAACATAATTTTCTATGGTTATATTCTAAGTGCCAGCCATAAAAAAATCCTGTTTGTTCTTTCTTTTGGGTCAGTCACCACTTGAGTGTTTATGAAAGGATTGATGTATATACTGTCCAAAAGGATTTGGTAGGGGGTAGATTTGAATCACAAAAGTGATTATGTTATTTTACTTAGGAAAAAGTCTTTTTTGTACCCTTTTCCATATAAAAAAAAAAGATAAAATCCTATGTAAATAATAAGTGTTTTCCCTGTAATGAATGTTCCTTTCATTCTGCATTTCTGTATAATATTGGAAATTGTGTTTTTATTAGAAGAGGTATTGGATGGAAGCCAACAATTTTTTCTTTTAACTTGATATTTTGGGCTCTGATCTTTGTTAAAACTACAATGGCATGTATCTAGTACAGTCAGAGGTCATTTCTATAGCTACTACCATTTCCTATCATTTCTGGGGAATGTTTGTTTTCAAAACAAAGAATTGGGTTAAAGCTTAAGTATCGTATTTCAGAACATATTTCAAACTGAAATTAAGAATGCTAAAACCTTTCCTTTAAAGGTCAGATGATATTTATTATTATTATAAAAATGATCTGTGATTTATGAATTTAACTTCTCGTAAACCTCCTTTGTAACAGAATATGCAGTCAGAAGCTTAACATTACATTGTTTTCCTTTGACAACGTATCCACGAGACCACTGCAGCTGTTCCTTTACTCACAATAGCAGATTAATTAACACAATCATATGCTGTTGGCTCCTACTCAATGAGTAGGTCTGCAGTGGGATAGATAGGTAAATCCTTTAAATGTGTATGAGATAAAGAATATACTATAGTAGTTTCATAACTAGCCAGTTTTGCTTCTGACTAGTCAGCCCTATCAGCAATGGTTCACTGACTACAGAAGCTGTGAGCTTACATTTCAAAGGCAGCCACACCTATTACAGAGCAATAATGCCTGAATCATTGCAAAACTCAAATATGTAAAAGCACAGGCACACTCAGAATTCACCATATTTCCTAAAATAACAGGCAATCTGCTTCAAGCATTTTGAGTTTATAGAGTAACCAGGAAAAAAAAGAAGGGACATTTTTGTTGGCTGCTTCATTTAAAAAAAAAAAAAGTTCAATCATTGCTTTCCTTTAATATCTTAATCTGGTCATTATTCACTTTTTACCCACTGTGTATTAGAAATACTTGTAAGCAGCGGCCATGGCATCAGTTTTAAGCACCAGAAGAATTTTTCATCCATTTCTCTGTGTGTGCTAATGAACATGTGAGCAGCTAAATCTCCTTTTCCTAAACAAACAATCATCAGCACCATGTAAGTATTTATTTGGCAACTTTAGCTGACATTTTAGTGGATGCTAAAACCTTTGTTATCAGTAATATAGCTCCTTTTTTAAAAATTTTTTCCATTTATTTTTATTTTATTTTTTGGTTTGGTTTGTGTTGGGGTTTTTTTTAACTTTAAAGGGAAATAACCTTTTGGGGAAAGAGGTAAGCATCAAATTTAAGAAAACGTCCTTCAGGCTTTCCACTACAACCCATGAGAAAAAATAATTGTATGCTTTGTTACATCGTTTACACACAAACTGAGAGCACAGCAAACTACTACATTGAAATTGTCTCATTTAAGAGACAAAGAAAACTCATTGTGAGACCTCTTTTCTGAAAAAAAAAAAAAAAGGCTAAACCACTTGCTAGTTTAAATCACAGAAGTCCTTTCTGGTCCATTTTTTACTGCAGTTGTGGTTATGTCCTTTTACATATTCTATGAGTTTTATGTAATGGTATAAATATGCATTTTGATCATAATAAAACATAAAAAGTAGCGAACATGACTGATTTTGAATGGAGGGTTTTGCTTGCACAGGAACAGCAGCATTAGACTTACAGATGGGAGAAAACCAAGTTCAGAATCTTTTTGTGCAGTACAGTTGTTGAAAAATAAACACTTTAATAGCACCCAGCTTTATATCTGAGAGTCCTTCTGAGTACCCAAAGCTAGTATTTTTGAGAGGAAAAAATAGAGCTGGTGAGCTGGCTCCAGTTTACTCAAAGATGAAAGCAGGCAGATTTTTGGGGTGACAAGGTGGATAGAAAATTTCCTTAACTTCTTCTGAGCGCTTCTGCTCCTTGCTCTGAGAGCAGAATATGCTCTCAGGTCTTTCAGGTATAGTTTCTCTGACAAAAATAACTGTAAAGAGAAGCTTCTGCTGCCTTCAGCCTTCTCCTTTCCCAGGACTGATGTACTTGCACTGGGCAGCAGGGTCATGCCCTGCAGAGTAGGAGCTGCAGCACTTTCTCCCTCAGGCTGGCTCAGGAGGCCCAGGAGGAGATGAGGGTACAGCAAATGGGTGAGGGGGTGCCAGGGCAGTGTGAGAGATCACACTGAGTACGGCTGACTGACAGATGATAACATCAGTGTGTGTGCTATGACCGCTTGGTACCAGGGATACCGAACTTAATTCATCAAGGCATCTGGATGATGTATAATTTGAAGATGTAGTAGTGTTTCCCTATAAAATCCAGGGGGTTATCTCATTATTTAAATAGGAAGGGGAGGTTCAAGAATTTTAGTGGAGAGTATTACTCAACAGATGACTATTACTCAACCTTATTAATTGTATATTTATAATATATTTCCCATTATATATATATATCTTATTAGATTCATTGTATTGATGAGCAGCTGAAATCAAAGGAACTGAGAATCTTATTTTCAGTTGAAAAAGCAGTAGCTGCCAGGCAGTGAGCTCTTCTGAAAAATCGCTTGCTTTTAACCATCCTGCCTAAAGTTACAGGCTTATCTCACTGCACTGTTGGATCTAGAACAAATGTCTTGACTCTTGATCAAAGAAACAAAAGGCACCATTTTATATGGTATCAGTGCTGGGAACTGTGCTCAGGTGTGCTGTGATTTACAGACTGGATTCCAGTTCTCTCTGGATTGCTCCAGTCCTATGAGACTCAGGTGCTACAGGAGTTTTTTTGAGCAGGCTAAGAAACATGTTTGGCCACTTGTCAGACTAAAGACCATGCCCTGCTTTTCTCAGAAGGAGAATTTTCCATAATTTAGTTTGTGTAATTACCTTCTTTAAGCCTAAATTGTCCATGCAGTTTCAATTTGATACCATTTTTCTTACTCTGTTTTCTAACTCTCTGTTGTTACAGATCCTTTTAAATAATTCTTGCTTTCTGTCCCTGCGACAGGTGAAGAGGTGCCTGTGTAAACATACCTGCTGCAACCTCTGTTGGACTTTGTATTCAATTAAGATAAAAGTGTTTAAATTTATATGAAAATATTAAGCTCTTAGTGAAATTTATCTGAAGATAGACTCAAAGGCTCTCCATCTTCTGTCATCCCAACCCAAATTTAGGATCTGAAAATCTTTCCTCTTTTGATAGATTGTACTCGTCCTACCTGGTAGTTTCTATGTTTTAAAGTTCCCTCTGAATTTATGTTAAGGATTCCTGTTTTCCAGGACTTACAGTGAAATAGTTGGAAATGTCTTTTCCTGTTCTGTGATGCAACAGCAATGTTTTGTGGGGCTCTTATTGAACAATGCAGAAGACCACTGCCAATGGATGGAACTTCCCACCACTGGGAACTGCTGCAATAAAGGTTCCTTGAGAAGTTTTTGAGAACAAAGAGGTACTTGATAAAAGCAAGAAAATGGAAAGCTTAGAAAACAAGGTCATAGAGAGGCCCATCAGTTTGTACCTGCACAACAGCCTGTGAATAAGGATTGTATTTTTTATATTAGAATAAGGTGTTCATTTTTGTCAAGTCCACTCTGCAATTATAAATATTTTATTCAGTGTAACTTTGCAAGTGTCTTGCAATGTGCATTTCTTATAACAATCTATATATGGAGTGGCACAGTAGTATTGATTTGTGTGATAGCTTCTACCTGTGATGTTTGTCCTTTAGTCTGTCGGGTCATATGTGCTGAAATGAGTTGAACATATAGCTTTAAATATTTAGGTTTACTTTAGTCTACTTCAAGGTTGTTGTTGATGTTATGGGGCTGGGATAGGATTGGGAATAAAATCAAATGAGCTTCTTTTTTCCACAAACTTTTCTGTAAGCCCAGGTAAGTAATTCTATATTTATGTAGTCTTTATAGTTCCTGCTGTTCGAAAATACAGATGGGCTTTCTTTGTTGAATGCACTGAGATCTGTGGATAAACATTTGTGCACAAAAGCTAAATGGTGGCAGTGCCGTGGTTTGTGGCGTGTTGAGCTCAGGAAAGCTGAGCTGAGCCCCACCCCTCTGGTTCTTAATATTTAAACAGGATCGTTGGTGATTTCTATTTCAAACTGCATCCAAATAGTATTCTCTGAGTTTGTAGCAGATGAATTAGTTCCCACTTTATCACTAGTTATCAAAACTTCAATTAACAGTAAATTCATAATGGGGATAATAGAAGTTTTGTAGAGTTGTTTTTTTTTTTTTTTTCTCATGGATAGTCATCAGAAGACTTGAGTATGCAAACCCTTCAGGATTCCTTTTGGCCTTTGGATAAGGAGAGTTAAGCTTTTTTAATTTTACTGACCTAAAATATTTCTAATGTACTCTCCTTTAAAATTAAGAGGACTTTATTTAATTATGAATTAGAGGATTTGGTCAAAAATATCTTTGCACCCAACTATCCAAAAGCCCAGAAATACCACTAAAATAAGCATGGTATTATTATCTGTACTTATCAAATTGTCCATTTTCTTCAGCTACTCACTGTATCCTCCAGCACTGAAAGGTGTGTCACACAAACCCGTATTTCTTTAGAAATGTATGGTTAGGAGTTTTTAAAAGATGACTGTCAAGGGTTGAGTCATCAGTGGCATCATGGTTAAATTGCCACAAAAAAAATTATTAGCCTCTGACATTGACCTTTATAATAAACTTGCTTTTTATCACAACATTTGTAAGGTGCAGGGCAGACTCATGTTGGTTTACAGGTCTGTCCTTCACCACAATAGCACAGTGCTGGCCATGGCAGAATCACTTCACAGGTACATTGAATTCCATGCTTCCCTGTTTGCTATAATGGATATCTTAAAAAGTAAACAAATAATTTATTTCCTTAATGTTATTTTTTCCCTAAAACCAAATATTGAATTTGTTTCTTAAAAAGAAAAAAAAAATCTTAAACCAAACAACACTATTAAATATGAGATAAGTGTAGACTGGGAATAATTGTTTTGAGTTTAGCTTCAGTAATTGAGCTTGAGGTTTGTTGCTTGCTCTGCTCCTGAAAAAGAATTTGTACCTGAAAAACATTTCTGCTTTTTCAGGTTATGTTAACTGTTTTGGTATTAGTTAAGTTTTAATATAAGCTGTTACTTCTTGCAAATTCTGCTGTGTTTATGTCCTTAGTTCATCATAGCTGTAACAGCATTATTGCTATAAAATATAGTAGAGAATTGCAGTAAAAATTACTGAAACATATTCTACCTTTAAAATTGAACGAGGCTTCTATTGACATCAGCATTAAAAGGCCAAACTGAGAAGATATCATTACTGACACAGAGGAACATTTTGCCTTTGTTCATAGTGAGTTATTAGTGAGGCATGGCCTGTACATGTTTCCCCAAAGACTCCAAAATTTCCACATGTTACTTCCATTCCCAGCTTCTGTGTTCTGAAAACCCTACTGTGTTTAACCCAGGGACTCTTTCACAACTCATGAAGCACATAAGTTTCCCAAAACCAAATCCTGGTTTCGCTGAGCTCTAAGCAAAAATGCAGCTCAAACAACACACTGGGCTGTGACTGGACTGTGAAAAGCACCACCCAGTTCTCAGTGTTGAGAGATGGAAAACTGTGTTCCCTTCCCATTCTGGTACCATGCTGAGAAAAGGGCTGAGTTTCTGAGCTTGGACAGCTTTGAAATGAGGAGCTGGTGGAAATGAGATCATGATTGTGAAGTACTAGAAGGATTTTCTGTGTCTGGTGGCCCAGGTTGCAAACAAGCTGTGCCTGGTGCTTTTCCTGAACGTGTCTGCAAGAAGTCAAACTCCCAACAGCCAGGAAAGAGAGAGAACTGATTTGACAATTAATCTCAGGCTTGTTGATGGAGGTCAGGGCTGCAGGGTTTCAGCATCAGCTATGATTTTTACTTCAACAAAGTTTTTTTTGCAACCTAAGTGCTACTTAAATACATAGTTTTTTTCCTTATTGTGTTTGTTAATAGGTTGGTTTATATTTGAAATACTGAGAAATACTTCTTTGTTGGAAGTAGATGTTTTTGTGGAGTGAGATAGATGACATGAAATAATGCTGATTTTCCCCCCATTCAGGGTATGTTCCTAAGGTTGTAGGGAGTGTAAAACTCATAAGGGATATATAAGGAAAATTATCAAGGTGGCAATTAGCTGGATGAATGCAATGGAATCGTTTTTTTGCTATATTCTTGTGCTAGTATTTCCATCTCAGTAACAAACATAAAATTGTTTGATGTAGGCCATGGAAATGGGATGTTTGCATCCAACAGTCCTGCAGAAAGCCACAGAGAAGAGCAGTGCAGATCTGAGGCTTGATGTGCTATACTGCTTGATGGTGTACAGTGCATACTCCAGGAGAGTTTTGTTCAGGTGTCTTAATGGGCTTTGACAGGTTGTTTGTAGCTTAATTTACAAATGAATTTGATTAAAGAGCTCAATGAAAGAGTCTATATTCAAGTCTGGATTTGAAGTTGTGGTCTACTAAAATGAAATGGAGGCTCCCAAATTAACACCTCAGGAAATATTTGATTATCTTCATAGTTTGGGATTGTTTTCCACCCAGATAGTCTGTGAAGTACAAATGAATAAGCTACCCCTTTTGCCACCATTATCAATGACAAGGCTTTTATTTGACTGTAATATTACAGGCATTATCGTAAGCTGAAGTGTCTTGTGCTGAGTTGTACACAGGTCTAGTTCAGTTATAGTTGGGGGATGAAAAACTGTCTTTGTTCTTTCTGTTCCAATTTCTAACCCCCAAAAAGCCTCTTCAGGCCATGGGCTGTGAAGGAGCCATGGAGGGAGGAACAAGGCCACAGATATGTGAAGCCAGTGCCAGGAGATGTTTATACTCAGCAATAAATGAGTGATGTGCTGCAGACTTCACAGAATGACTGTACTTTTTCTGTTGTGCTGGAATTCTGGACCTCTTAGAGTTTCAGCAAGTAGGAACTTAAATGAAGATTAAGCTAAAGGCCAGGAGCATGTTTTAATATGTATACAGGTTTTGTTGTTTTGAATCTTTCCTTGATTGCTGGGATAAACTCTGTGCTTATATAATAAAAAAGAAAACTGGTGAATTAGGAAATAAGAAGGGTTCATCTCTGGGATTAATTTGTCCAAACTGATGCAGGCAGTGCAGGTTTTGACTGGGGCTCTGAGTGATATGAAAAGATATTTGGGAAGTGCTCCTTAGCTGAAATGGTTAAATATTCAGTTCTGTGTTCCTCATTACTTGTAGATTTTCATTTTGTTATAATAGTGGTCGGCAACAGCTCAGAACTTGATTTGTCAAGACAAGTATGCTCTGCAAACAAATGATTACATTCTATATGAAGGCATTATCACTAAATCTGAAAAGAAAATATTACAGGCAGAAATTATAAGGAGAAGTTTATAAAACAAAGATCTCCTTTGGCAGAATATGTGCTTATAATCAAGCTTTTAGCATACCATAGTTTAAAAAAAATAAAAATTTTGCCCACATATACACTAATAAAAATAAATCTGTTTCCGATTACTAACTATGCAGCACAGGTGCTTGTTTGTTACGAGAGAGGCATGTTCATTAATTTTCAGCTATGAAAAGTGCACTGTGCCATAAATATACAATTCAAAATGTACTGCTGATAAATGAATACACAGATTGTTAATGTGCCAGAGTAGGGTATTGGGCATAAAACACATGCCAAACAGGAGCACATTGGTGATGTGCTAATGCTTTTAAATCTGGGTTTAATGTAGGCACATAACCAGCTTTTTACATTATTGCACTAACTTTTACCAGAATTTAGGGCAATATCTATTTTATGGGACGTTTTACTTTCTAGTATAATAATACTTTATACCTATATAGCACTATCATCCAGGGATCTCAAAGCACTTTACAAACATTAATTAACTAAGCCTGTCAAATAGGTAAACTGAGTTTTACAGCAGCTCGGTGGTTGTACTGGAAATAGAGCCCCAGAGTTCAGATACCCTACCTTTTTTTTTTTTTTTCCCTTAAACCACCCAGACCATTCAAATGTTCAGTTGGAATTTGTAAACTGTAGGAGTTAGTATTTTATGGCATTTTCTCCCTTGAGTTTTCAGTTTTGCTCCCACTCTGATGCTGTTCCCAAGGCTCGTGTGCTCTGTTGTCCAACTGCCCGTCCAGAGACAGCCTTGTGGTGCTGGCCTTTGCTGGGTGTCTGACCTGGGTGCTGGGGGATGAGATGGAGACTGTGTCAAGTACTGCAAGTCTTTCTTTCCTCTGTAGTTGCTGAACACACGCTGACAGTAACGCTGAACTCCTGTTCCTCTCATTCCTTTCCAAGTTTTCAGCCAGGAGATACCTGAACCTTGCGTGGGCTGGTGGCGGAGGGGACAGGGGGCAGTTTTACCCTACACCTGGAGACCTGTGTACATTTTAAATTAGAATGCAAACTGGGTGTTGTTGATGGTTTCAGCCTAGCAGGGCAGAGTAAT